>NW_026558065.1:0-294810 GCF_026930045.1 Uloborus diversus | reverse complement strand
GACAAAGGAGCTAAACATTTATTTCATTTATTCATTTGCTTATTTTTTGTGCATAATTCTATTGCATGAATTTAATTTGCTAAAGAAAGATGAACTTTTGTTTCTATTAAATGTTTGGAAAGTGAAGCTTATCTATGAATTAATATTTAACTTTGTGTATGTGTAATGCAATATTTGGCCAATTTTGATGCACTATAACTCTGACACCAGTTGAATCTCAGTCACCAAATTGTAATCATAGGTTCATATAATAAAACGGTGCTACCTGCTACCTGTATCAATTTCATTGTTTTTCACTCGTTCCCACTTGAAATAATTTGCTTTAAACTTTGCGAAAATGCAATATTTGGCCAACTTTAATGCTCTATAACTCTAGTACCAGTTGAGTCTCAGTCATCAAATTGTAATCATATTTTCATGTCATAAAAAAGGTGTTACCTGTATCAATTCAATAATTTTTCACTAGTCCCTTTTGAGATATTTTACTTTAAACTTAGTCAAAATTCGATTTTTTTCCATTTTTGAAAAAGTTTGCAAAAAAAAAAGGACAAAGTTCTTAAGTTTAAAATTCCTACAACAAGTAGTCCTATATTATATCTACAGAAGAAAAAAAATATAGCTGAGACTCTCCTCCTTTTACTAATTTTGTTGCACTAAAACTCGTATTTTATGCTAATTTTCAGTTTGTAATTGTTATTTTTTTTCTTCACCTTTCTCACCATTTAAATAATATTTTGCAAGCAAATCGTATCTGGGGCATCCTTCTGGTGATGGATTTTGTTTTGTCCTGATAACTGTAAAATTGACCGAGTTAGATGCATTTACGTAAAACTTGTTTTTGGGTCCAAAAACGGCAACTAAGCAAACTTAAAGTGGGTGGGTTAAAAAAAAGTATGAGCTTAAAAAATTTTCTTTTAACACTTTTGAACTCACCTAGTAGTGAGAATTTACTAGTAAAAAAATTAGGAAAATCAAAAATGTCGAGCAACACGGCCTGGGTGATTTCTACGGATTGACCCCATTACCGTTGCTCTTGCTTCAGATTGTTTATAAACATTCATTGATTTGGCAAGATTGCACACTACGAGATTGGCGAATTTGGCAAGGAAATTCTTACGACGACTTTGAACTAGAAATTAACCTTTTAACACAATAATAAGGTGGAGATTTATAAAATATTACGTTTTATATTTGTTTTTGACGAAAATATAGTACTAATAACTCACCTGAAGTTATTCTAGCAGTTTATTCCATTCCTTGCACACGCTGTTGATGTTGTTACAGGCGGCCATGTTGTATTTTGACGTAACAGGTCAGAGGATTGCTTCCTCCTGATTGGCTGAAAGTTGAGGTTGATCCAACTTTTTTGCCGAGAAGATAAAAAGTTGAATGGAATACGTTCAAACTCGGAAAGCATAGCACACGGGGATTTTCCGGTCGGAATTCGCTCTCGCGGTTGAGTCGAACCGAAGTTGATCGTCAGGTTGAACGAATTTCGCTACGTGTGATATGGCCTTTAGTATCCAACATACTTGACATTCAACTTTACTTCTGATCGTTGAAAAATTCGGTTCATTCCAACAACTTCCATGCCCCCCGCAGAACCGCTGATATATGAGGGCATTTTGCCTCGAGTTGAATTTGCCAGTTCGGTATTCCAGTGTAATTTTTCTTGGACTCTACGCGTCACATATTTGCCCGTAGAAAATCTATTTAAATAAATTCGAATTCTTCAAAAGAATTAGTTATACTGAGCATAAAAAAATTACGGTTATTTATGATCATTTTAGATCAATGGTTTTAAGTATGACCACTTTACACCACTCCAGGTCATTAACACACATGAAAAAGAAAATGCCATTAAGCTATATAAATCAATTTGTTTTATCCTAAAATTCAATGCAGCGTATTCTTTATTAATATAATGTAAAATAACCCCCCCCCCCCCAAAAATTAAGTTTTAAAATAAATTTCTGTCTTTATTATTTACCAAGGTTCAAAAACCTGTATTTTATGCCCACTTTACCCGACCAGACCCTTAGCTAATTAGTAAGGGTATTAAAATAGTTTACCGAATACAGTAATTAAAATCAGTGTTTATTTTATAATGGGTATTTAATTTAGTTGATTTTTGTAATGGAATTGTAAAGTAAATTTCATTTATATTGTGTGAGTAGTAAATATTATCTATGTGTAACCAGTTATTTTTTTACTTTTTCGTTCCTAGATGTTTTTTGAAGGCGTTTTTTTTTTTCATTTAAAAATAATTTATACTTTATAAAGGTGTTTAATCATAATGCGGACGAATTACTATTGTCGACGGTTTAGGAGGGGGAGGGGATCATGGTCGTCATGATCCTTCCCTTGTATCCGCCCCTGCGTGCAAGGAGGAAAGGGGGCCACTGCTCCCTCACATTCAAAATTAAAGGGGCATTGCTCCCAGGGACTGATTACGGAATAGGCCAACCCTGGGCTATGGCACCCAGTGGTCCCCAATTTGAGGCCGCGTCCCGAAATTTATTGAGGAATTTCATTTACTCAATAATAATGTAAAAATCCAATGATATAACTTAATTTTCTCCAATAAGCTAACTTTTGGTGCGCGGCCCAACTATCCCCCTCACATCTTCTTTTACCCCCACTTTTTTAGTGCACCAGCCGTCTATGGTTAGAGCTAATAAAATTTAGATCAGTGTTCTCAATTACCAAAAAGCCTCAGTGACTGGTTTCTTTTTTCACTAATCTTAATCCAAAGAATAATATTAATTAAATAAATGAATGAATGAAAAATAGTGTTTTAAAAGGTAAATAGTCAATGACAAATAAAGAGTCATATATTTGGAATTTTGCGAAAAACGTGCGGCTCGAAACCCATTTTAAGCCGGGAAAAAAAAGGCCGGTAATGTTAATGTTAATTTCGAGCTTTTCGTCAATACAAATGTCGCCAAAAGAGCGATGAAAAATTACTGTCTCCAGAAGAAATTAAGAAGGTAGAAAATGAACGTGTTGTGGGAAAGACATTCAAGCGATCGAATCAACGACTGAAATTTAGAAATCAGAAAAGATATGTTTTTTTATTCTACATTTTAAGCCACTTCAGGTACCGACACGTTTTAGGTAAGTGCAATTCGCTTTTTTCACGTAGATTTCATGTTTTATCTAAGGAGTGGGAACTGTTTTCACGTAGATTTCATGTTGTATCTTAAAGAGTGGGAACTATCCCTACCTAGCTCTAAATTAAAAGCTTTAAATATAATTTCAAATCTATTTACTTAACTTACTAACTTTTTCATGTTAAAGCGTACTTTCTGAGTTAGAAAAAACTAAATTACACTCGAACTGGTTTATAACGAGTGCGAATGAACCACGATATTTTCTCGTTTATAACCAAGTACTCGTAAAAAACATGCTTGTGAAAAATATTGTGAAGATTCATAAACACTTAACTCGCTGTGTGTTTTTATGTTTGTGCAGTACCAAAAAGAGGTTGGTTAATTTGCATTGAGCTGTTTTATTGCGTCTTTCTTGTGTTTTTGTTGGCAAGAAATACTCATGGCAGGAAAAACATTATTAATTATCGCCCCCTAGCTTCGAAAAGGTTTGAATTTCTTCTGCATCACAAAAGCCATCGAGTATGTTAATGATTGTTCAGCTTCAAATTCTTCACATTAATTAGTCGCTATCGTCGTTGTTTTCATTATTTTCCATCAGCTGCATTAGTTTAAATTTCAGCTATAATATCCTCGGAAGTATATCCCAGAAATGATATCATTGTCGTCAGCTTCTATAGAATTTTTGAATAAATATCACTTTTTCTTAGGATATACGAGTTATATAGGGTCATTCCATGTCAAGTGATCCAAAATTTGGGAAAAATTTTCCCTTACCCTATTGTATTTCTTTGAAATTTGGCTCATCGAATTTATCCTTTGAGGTAATCAAAAGTCCAAATTTTTGGTTTTTATCTCTATTGTTTTTTTGTTTAGGACACTTTCATTTTTCGAAAAACCCTCTTTTTTTCATGGATGCTTGAACATAAAATGGACGATAACTCAGCACCAAATATAGATAGAAAGATTTGGTAAAAAGCATTTTAAAGTACATTAGTTGCTGTTTAATAGGATGTGCAACATGACTAATTTCAAAAAAAATTAATTTAAAAAAATGAAATTTAAATTTTAAATTTTTATTTTTCAGAAAAGGTGTAATGAATTTTTTTGAAAAAAATTCTCATTTTATCTTCATTTGTGAACTTTGGATCACTTGATATGGAATGACCCTATACTAACTTGCATTTGACTTTGAAATGTTAAAGGAATTGTCCAAGGACTGATCAATTCAGCTGGAAGTCAATGGAAGTTTTTTGAATCACAAAAGTATTGCTTTCAGCGGGGGTTTGCTCGTAAAAATCAAGTCATGCTTCCGTAGACTTAACATTTTACCAACCAAATCTTTCTGATTTCCTCGTTAAATCCGGACTATCGTTAAATAGTAGTAAGCAGGGCCCCTCATTTGGGGAGATCTGGGGGGGAGGGGAATCAATTGACCCCCCTGCCTTTGAAAATTTAATGTTTTACAATAATGGTGTTTTTTTTTATGTTTTCCGATAAAATTTGCATTGAATACACACCCTTTGCCCTCCCTCCCCCCGGAAAAAGTCGAAGTGACGGGCCCTGGTAGTAAGCATGAAATAATGAGCTGAATAGTTAAAAATGTTCTTGGCATTTAAATGAATTTTTTAAGTAGTTTATTAAGTTGACTTTTAGTGTATACCCTGCGCTTAATAATGACTGTATATTAAATGACACGTAAAGAAAATAAGCGGGTTAATCTGATCGAACTACTAATATCAAATCAATAGAAAAGCGTTAAAGGTTGACCGCTTGTTTTTTTTTCTTTTTCTTAAACTTAATTAAGCAAATTATTTTAGTTTATTAACCCGTCAGGGGAGGTGAAAAAGTAGGACGTAACAGGGGACGTGAGGTCTCAGAAACGGCTATTTAAAAAATTCTTAAAAATCGTGTAATTAAGATACATTCCTGTAATTTCCCTAAGATGTTCTTTGAACTTTTATTAGCACGAGGAGAAAATATTTTTGAACTTTGGATCGAAATATATCTTTTCCGAGAAAATTTTTTCTAGAGTTTTAAGATTTTTTCGAAGAAAATCATGTGCTGCAGCAAATAACTAACTACTCGTAATAAAAATGAATCTATTATTTATTAATGATTTCATTTCAGCTGTTTGATATATGCAGAACATTTTAGTACCAGAAAATTGATTATGTGAAGTTACTAGAAAATTTTGAAAGCCTTTTAACTCTTAGTATTACGCGTCGTATTTCGAGGAATAATTCAGCCTTCATTGTCCCTAGAATATCATTGCGTAACGTGTGTGAACATTTCAAACAAGTCTCAACCTCATCTAGAATATTTTGCATCTTTTCCACATAACGCGAGGTAAGATAAATGCACCTATATCTGCGGCTCTAACGTTAAGAACCTAATGTCTACTACTGCCGAAAGTACTAACACTGAACATAGTGCGGTTTCACAGACCGCTGCTGAAGAATGCAGTTTAAATTTAAACCAGATGCACTTGCCTAAAGATACTGATAAGCAAAGAGCTTGTTCAAGGTCACAAAACAAAAAGCTATTGGGGGGAAAAACCATTTAATCGGGCTGGAAATTGAAATAGGGGTGATCGGATGAACTTTTGAGCGGTCTGTAAGACAGCACCTCCCCTGTTAAGGGTTTATATTTTTTGTATAGCTTTACAAGAAAATTTGTTATGCTTTGATGCTTAGACCAACATTTTACCAACTAAATAAACAGCAGCATAAAGCTTATCTAAACCTCCTTGTGAGTTAAACCACATGAGATAATTTTAAGTCCTCTTTTATTCTGCAAACTTGTTTTTCTGTTGTTGTTCTATTTAAGTAGCCTTCTCTGTTCAACGAAAACTGCTGTCAGTAGAAAGGTACAAAGTCTTTTTCTTCCAGCTGTAATGTTTTGTGACAACACTGTAATTGTTCTAAATGGTAACGTTTACTTGTAGTACTTCTGGTGCAAGAAATTTATTATCTCAAAATAATTATTCAAACGGACTTCTATTGAAACCGATAACTTTATTGATAACTAACTGCATTGCCCAGTGTGGCACGGTCTACCACGAAGACAATTGTGTCAAGTGGCGTATGTTCAACAATCAGGCTTAAATAAAAAAAGCAAAATGGTGTAACATTTCCCGTCAAAGTGTAGACAACAGTAGAAAAGAGGAATTTTGTGACTAAAAATTTTAACTTAGACCTCTTTGGGTCAGTTATTGCAGCAAGTTAACCATTAATACTAATAGGCGTAAACATTCCGTTTTATGGATTTTCTGGAGAAAACACGCCGCCGGAGGAAAAAAAAAGTCCTATGAGGTTAGAGAAACCCCCCTATGTTTTACTCCTGAACACCAAAGGACCTCTGGCAAAAAATTTGAAAAAAAAAAAAAAAAAAATCCGACATAAACTAGATTTGTTGTCAGGAACAACAATCACACTTACGCGCGCAATGTCATTGCCTCGAAGCAAGTGATCTTCGCCTAGAAATAACAGCCAGGGGCTGTCCATAAATATCACAATTTTTTAAAACATGTTGACCCCCTTACCCTCACTATCACCAAGCGTCACACTTCACCTTACGTCCCCCCCCCCCCCCTTCTTCATCAAATGTCACGCTCACATTCTTATGAACGAGCTGATGTGTGCATCACATGACTTCATTTTACTCCCATTTAATGTCATTTCCCCATTATTGGCAATTTTAATTTGATTCAAGTGTTAACTTTCTAAATATCGCCAACACTGGCCAGATTAAAACCAAATTTTTTTAAAAAAAATCGCCAAATTTGTCGCCATGTTGGAGATAAAACATGGCAACCAAAAGAGTGGTGATATATCGCCAAGTGTCCGATAAATTATAACACAACTTGAGTTTACATCAAATTAACAATGATTTCCCCCAAAAAAGGGGGCAAAAGACAATCTTAAGAACATCCGAATGCAACCAAAAGGGAAAGTGCACAACTAGACCCCACTAGGAGTCTACGTACCAAATTTCAACTTTCTAGGACATACCGCTTTTGAATTATGCGAGATACTTGAGCACAGACACACATACGCACATACATACGTACATACTGACGTCACGAGAAAATTCCCCCAATTTCACGAACTCCCCCCCCCCTCGAAGTGTGACAACATTGGTGGACAGCCTCTAAGGTACCCTACTGTTGTTCTAAGGTGGCGATAAATTGATGCATAAATAAAGAAATAAAAAGCACTAGTAATAAATGATTCAAAAGTAGCTCAAATCAAGACTGCGGATTCGGAATCAGGCTGTTATGGGGGTACAGTCGGATCCCGGCTTACGAGAGGGATGCGTTCCAAGACCCCTCGCGCAAGTCGGAATTTCGCGTTGTGGAACAACGTATGTTTAGAAATTTTTTTTATAAGCGTACTTAATTATTTCAGACATGTGTTCACACCCCTCAAATTGTTTCAAACCATTTCTTAACTATATATTACCGTATGTTTTATAAAGAACAGACTTTTTACTGTATTTTAGAAAAAGCGTTATTATTTAACATGATTACTGTTATGAAGCACGAAATCAATGATCCATAAGATACATGTACTTAAACAGTAGGGTACTTACAGAAAGAACATTACTGCATTATAATAGCACTGAACAGTATATATCGTAATTTTAATTATAATTTTAAAAATTATGAAGTTTATGCAGTGTGGGAACACCACTATTTCTGCCCTAGCTTCAATTTTCATGATGTTTGTATTTTGCTCAAACACTACTCTGCGAGCTTCATTATTAAAACTAAGTTCTGAGCTTTTGCGGATTTCCTTTTCTTGAACTTTAATTGTACGTATCGAAGATTAACTCATACCTAATTGTCGTGCTACCTTCGAGGCACTTTATAATTGTTCAAGTATCGAGAATCTTTACCTTTTCTTGCATTGTCAGAAACTTTCTGTTTTTCTTTCCACTTTTGCAAACTTTAGATGAAAGTCCTTGTTTGAGAACCATTCTGTTTTATCAAAATTCATAAGAAGGAAAAAAAACCGTTTAGAATCGGAGCGGTAATTTGTATAAACTAAAGCAAAGCGTTGTTTAGACTAATACAATGTGTAAACTTCCGCTGTCAGTGATGCTAAAGGGATGAAAGTCTAATTCACGAAACCAATATTTAGTGTCAACGAAGCCCATTTTAATGCTCCGCTGCTCCTTTCCAAAAAATTTCATGTTGCAAGCGAGTGATTAGCGTCAGCAATAAAAAAATTCATTACTCATGAAAAACTCGCGTTATAGCCATTTCGCGCAAGTCGGATCGCGTTGTAACGGGATCCGACTGTAAAGAGTCGGAGTCAGACTGATATTGGTGTAAAGAGTCGCAGTCGGTCATTTTTCCTCTGACGTTGCAGGGCTTGTTTAAATGCATATTGATGATGTGGATTTGCAACGGATAAATGAATGAATAAAACAAATAAATAAATGAAAATACGTAAATGTGCGAAAAATGAAGTTTGTTCCTTCGTCTCATTTTTTAACACGCTTTTATTAGCTTAACTTGTATGTTTGTGGGTTCAACTTTCCCTTCGACAAATAGCAAGTGGCTTACTAGAATTACTTATAACGTACAAATCAGAGCTGCGGAGTGTAACAACGTTTGCACATGAATTTACCAGAAAGCATTCAAAATGTCTGATGCAAATAATGTAATAGAATACTAAGATACATTTCATTACAAAAATCGAACACACGCACAAAGACTTCATTTAAGAGTTACAAGTGTAAGCAATATATAGTATCTTAATCTTATTTGGAAAAAAAAACAGTCATAACAGGACTTTATACTTTTCAAAAATAAAAATACAAACAATTAATTTTTGATTATTTGAGTACAAAAACTTGAATCGTAAACCCAATCTTGGGGGTGTCCGTCCTTCTAAGAGTCCCCTCCCCCCCGAAATAGAATCATCCAAAAAAAAGACCGCTTTAAAATACGTTCTCCCCTAAAAATGTCTATAGCGTAGTCTGCGTAATCCCCCCCCCCTCGTGAACTAAAAAGTATCTCCTCTCGTGAACTAAAAAGTAAAGAATAAAACAATAGTTTAAAAACTAAAAAAAATGGCTTTTGAAGCAAAATGAACTAAAAGTAAAAGATAAAATAACAGTTTAAAGAAACTAAAAAAAACACGCTTTAGTAGCAAAATGAACTAAAAAGTTGAAAATAATCTTTGGATGACAAGTATATAAAGTAATTGACCAAACACTTAAATTTACTGTAATCAAAAAAGCGGGGGGGGGGGGAGGGGCTCTTATCAGTTGTCTTAAATTTCTTCCACTTGTTATTCATGCAAAAATGTAATTACAGTAAAATTAAGTGCTTGGTCAATTACTTTATATACTTGTCATCCAAAGATTATTTTAAACTTTCTAGTTCATTTTGCTACTAAAGCATGCTTTTTTTTTAGATTTTTAAACTATTACAGTCAAGCCCGCTTATTAGAATATCGGCTAAAAGAATATCCTGCTTAATGTAATGTACCAAACCTATGTAATGTGTTACAGTCGAGCCCGCTTAATGGAATAGGCAATTTGCCTGGAAAAATTATTCTAATAAGCGGGATATTCCATTGTCCGGGATAAAAATAACACACATCAACGGTGTAGTACATTGGAATTTTATTACATTAAGCGGGATATTCCATTATCCGGGATAAAAATAACACACATCAACGGTGTAGTACATTGGAATTTTATTACATTAAGCGGGATATTCTATTATCCGATATTCCATTAAGCGGGCTCGACTGATGCGGGCTCGATCCCGGTTAATGGAATATCCCGTTTATTGGAATATTATTTCGTAGCAAAATGGCTATTCTATTAAGCGGGTTCGACTGAATTTTATTTTTCTAGCACATAAAAATTTTCTAATCTCCACCATTTCGAATTTCCAATCGCATACATTCTACCGAAAAGCTGCGAAATAATTAACATCAGACATCAGAGTCCAACCGCAGAGCTCCAAAATACGCGCATGCGTACAAAATGTTGCGGGCTTCGAAGCGAAATTAAAGTTAAGTCGATGATTCTCCGGTCAGCTAGCTAGTTAGCTGAAAGAGTGATCCGTTAGTTCGGCAGTTGTTTTCGAGAAAAATTCGTAAAGAAAATACCAGGTAAGGATTTTATCCTTTGGTTTGGCATTTTCGTACTTTAAAAGAAGTTATCTTCGCTAGCCCGTCGTAAACTCAAAACGTTCAGCCTCGTGAAATATTTCAACTTTATGTCTGTATCGACTTTCCGCTCCGTTAATTTAAAATTCGCGAAATCGCCCATTTCATCATTTCGCGAAAATAAGTGCTTTTGCAGTAGTCTATTGATGGGAGTGTACTCTTTTTTTTTTCTAATTTCGAGAGTAAATGTCTTTCAGGACAATAAGGGGCAGCTGTTCCCTTATTTTTGAGAAATATTTTTTTTACTGTTTTAATACCATGTACGTTCGCATCCCAGCACGGTATAACAAAACACTGGCGCAATAGCAGTTTTAAGCTATTTTGTCTCAAATATTCAATACGCTTCAAAAATTTGTATTATGTACTTGTTATTTCTTGTTACCTAAATTAGTAACGCATACGATTTTTCTTTTAAATTACAAAATTTTGATAATGTGTCACTATGGATTACAGCAAACTCCCGATTTTCGGCGGTCGTATTATCCGCGGGTCTTTTCAGATTTTATTTATTTATTTATTTATTTTTTTGAACTTATGATTGTGTTATTGTTAGCTTTTAGATTTCAGGGGTGTCCACCCAAGGGGGGGGGGGGTGTCATGGTGCAGACTGCGCCATTGAATTTTTAGCGGGAGTTGTTGTGAGCCGTATTTTTTTTTCCTTTTGGGGGAGGGGAACTCTTGCTTTTGGGGGGAGGGCTTTGCAATATTTAGTAGGGTACGCCGTCCTTGGGGGTGGGGGGTGAGCACCCCTGTAGATTTTACATATATTTTTTTTTACATTCAATGTTAGTAGATGCAATGTAACAATGTTTTTAGTAATAATTTAAATGTATGTGTGAGTGGTAATCATATTCTTTAGCTATTGTATACAGTAGTATCGTTTTTAACCTGTTCGGATTATAAATGGTTTTCGCATTTTCGCGGCGCGGTTAGAGCCGTTCATTAATTACATAATGATCCTTAGGGAGAGGGGATCTCCACATACCCTTACTTGGGAGGGGGGATCTGACCCATTCTTACGTTATATTTTCCTATACGATATGTTATATTGTTCGATCAAGCGGTTTGGCAGGGATCATATTTCATTTGTTTCTGAATGGTAAAAAAGTATTAGGATGAGTTGTTTTTCACTGGTTTTTCAAAGAATGAGTAGTGTGAAATATAATAAAAGAATCGCACTGCGCACGGAAAGTCTTATTTAATTAGTATCTCATCATATACAACAAATATTTGTGACAATATTTTTTCGTGAGCAAAACATATTCTATTCGTCGAGCTGACTAAAAAAAAAAGCCGATTAAAACTGATTTAAAACTTGTGTTAGATATGCTACACGTGCCAAAAATTTTTAACTTGATGCGTCACTCGATGATCAGTTCTATGTCTGAAATGCACAGAAAAAGTATATTTCAAAGCAAATAACGCGTAGGGCCAAATTTCGATGAAACCACGAGGAAACTTGCGAAACCCCGAATGCAAACCTCGAATTAGGCGCTTACCCCGGCGTTACTCAATTTTATTCGGCTGTAATTGCCAAAGTGAAATCATTTATTCATGTAAATAAATAATTGGCTTCTATTACTCTCTTAATATTCGTAATTTTTATGTGTAATACGAATGAGAGAGAATTCTGATAAGCGCAGGAACTTTTCTAGGATATATTTAAAAAAAAACCGTATTAAGCATAAAACTTGCGATCATTATTTTTTAAGTTAAGAAATATAAGATCATGTTAATTCAGAGTTTCTCATATGTGAAATAATTTAATGTTTCAGAAACACTTTTGTGAAAATATATTATTTACAAAACGCGTCGGTCTAATGCTTTTAAGTTATTTTGCTTTATCATTCAAATCAAATATTTTATCAAACATACTCCATTTAAATATCTTACTTAAGGTTGAGAAAAAAGGTTAGGAGAAGAAAAATAGGCTGAAAATGATTTATGCAAGTAACATAAATATCTGAAGCATAAATTTCTGTAAATGTGGTTTTTATGCTTTGTGCGATTCATTATTCCTCCCTCCAAAAAAACATCGACGATAGTATCGTTCACATTGTGTTCAAACACTATGAAAAAATGTAATCAATTTCAGTAGTCTTTTCGATTTATTAAATATTTTTAAAAGTAAATGTTTGAAATACCACTTCTTTTCATTTCTTATGGAAAAAATTTGAATAACGTTTATTCCAATGAAGGACCTCATTCCTGCTCAATTGGGTGCTTTTTATTGACCCCCGAGCAGTGTCGGAAGTTTTTCGTGCCTAAAACCTTGAACTCTTCCGGAGAGGGGGGGGGGCATTCTTCAGAAATTTATCATGATCCCCCCCCCCCTGAAATGGTAGTCTATATCCACCCCTGTTGGGAGGGCGAGAACATTTTTCGGAAGAAAATTAGAATAGGGGAACATGGGGCAAAGTGAAATGCTGAAATATTTTCCCTTCGTTTAGCTCCACCTATCTGGTATTATTTTAACTATATAGTACTATATGTTCCATTCAAGAAAAAAAAAATATCGCCGAAGATTAAAGCTTTTGGTAATACCGGCAATTTCAAAGAAATGGATACTCAAAGTGTAACATTTGGTTGTAACTCAAAACGTATTTTTGTTATTGTAAAATGATGAAGTTCTTCTTATATTAACATTTCAAATTTTAACTAGACCTAATATTCAATGCAGTAAAAATTTAGTTGATATTGAAATTATTTGGGTTTTAAATGAATGGTACAATGAGCCAAGTACGTACGGGGCAAAATTAAATAGTTTGTTTCATTTACTCGATCATTTAATATAAATAAATCACGTTTGCATTTATTAATTCATTTACATTCCTTCATTTAGTAATTCACTTATTTATTCACTTATTTTACTCGTTTATTTAGTTTTTCATACATTAATTGATTTATTCATTTAATTATTCGTTTATTGTTTCATTATCTTTTGATTTATTCATTCATCTTTTTATTTACTAATTCTTTTAATCAA
Source organism: Uloborus diversus (assembly GCF_026930045.1). Classification (NCBI taxonomy): domain Eukaryota; kingdom Metazoa; phylum Arthropoda; class Arachnida; order Araneae; family Uloboridae; genus Uloborus; species Uloborus diversus. The sequence goes on along the minus strand of NW_026558065.1, from coordinate 281,521 downwards.
AAATATGTTTTATAATCGACTAGAAAATATTTCATTAGAAAAATATTTTACTTATCACAGGGGGGAAAAGTGAAAAATTTTCCGATATTTTTTTTTTTTTTAAGACTCAAGTATACAGCCAAAAATAAAAAAGCTCGGGCTACAAGGCAAATAAATGGACTTTCTCATTTATACTATTATTCCAGGCTTAGAAGGCTAAAAATGTACAGTCTTGAGCAAAGAAGAGACCGAGGGGACATGACTCAGTTGTTTAAATTTATTAAAATGAAAGATGTTTCGGGGCTAAAGTTTAGCACTAACAACAGGACGAGGGGTCATTGTTTTAAGCTATTTAAATTTCAGGTTAACATGGATATTAGGGAAAATTATTTTAGCAGGGTAGTGGAACGTTGGAACAGCTTACCGGAAGAGGTGGTAATGAGCAAAGGAGTAGATATTTTTAAGAGGGTCATTGATCTTCACTGGGAGTTGTAAATTGACTAGGGGGGACCACTCTAGCTGGGCCCAGGCCCTGTTACTGGTCTTCACTTTTGTATTGTATTTGAAACTATGGGTAAACTTGATGCATTAATATGAATTCATTTCAGTTTTTTTTTTTTTTTTTTTTTACAATCCAATAAAAAAAATTCTTGGATCCTTTTCTTCTATTCTGATCTACTTGCGAATATTGTCGCTCTAAAGAATTTACGATGTCGTAATTGCAAAGGGCCGCCGGATACTCGGATGAAATTCAAAACCCCACCTGAAATAAATTATTTTAACTTTTGTAGGAATTCTTTAATCACTTTAAAAAAAAATAGACGATTTGATTGCCATCCAGTTCGCCGTGCTCACAAATCACTTTTGTTATCTCAAATTGTAAAATAGATTTTTCCCCCTTAAGCTATTGAAGGTTATTTAAATAATTTCACATCATAGTCTCCGTTTTTATAATATTGGTAACTTAATAACTTAATGCTATTTCGCTATGTTCAAAAAATCACAAATTTGCAAAAGATTAGTTTTTTTTTTTTTTTTTTGCATCTATAAGCACGAATACTTTTCCATTGAGAAAGGGGTTTCTTATAATCCTGAAACGCGAGTCTATTTCTTTTGTATTAATTACTTTTATTTTTATTTTTTTTTCGATGTATTGAGAGTTTAAACAATTACACATTGTTGTCGCCCCATTTGTTCAATAATACGAATAAATAAATTCTACACTGCTGTTATTTTAAAGTACATATAAATGTGAAATCGTCTAAAAAAATCAATCATTTTGGAAGGGGGGGGGGCAGATGTCTTGATAGCCATCATTAACTCATGTATTTTTGAGTGGAAAAAGTGACGCCTTGTATCTTCAAAACGTGTGTCGGTAACGTGTTCGCAAATTTTAGCTTGTTTAGCGTTGATTCTATTTTTAAAAAATAGTATAAAGGTCTTAACTTCTAACTTGCTAATTTGGTATTTCATTTCGAATTTTGGTAAAATTATAATACTTTTATCATGTTTAGCTTATTTAACCGTGTTGTACGGTATAAGTTGGTGTGGGGGGGGGAGCAGAGTTTAGATCCTCCCGGTTAGAGCTCAAAGTTGAAATCCTGCTATCATAATCCAAGTTATCCCTCTTTTCAAATTTCAAAAGTGCTCTTCATCAACTGTTATGTATGCATTAATGCAGGGGCTCTCAAATTGGGTGCCGCGGAACCCTGGGGTGCTATAGGAAGAGGTGAGGGGTGCCGAGAAGTGTGCGTGGTATCAATCTTTACTAATAATAACGCTGAAAGTATCTAATCTGTCTGCCAGGATCTCTGTGACGCGCATAGCACCTAGACCTTTCGGCCGATTTGCATGAAATTTGGTACAAAGTCAGTTTGTAGCATAGGGGTGTGCACCTCGAAGCGATTTTTCGAAAATTCGATGTGGCTCTTTTTCTATTCCAATTTTAAGAACATAAGATGGACGAGTAAATTACGAAATTATCATAAAGTGGAACCGTAACATGGGCACAAGCCAATTGGCGAGAAAATTCACCATACATTATTTGTAAATATACAGGCGAACCAAAAGACCTTTTAATTTTCTATTACGGGCAAAGCCGTGCGGGTATCACTAGTATATAAGTAAAGTGAGTGCACCAAATAATGCCAGGTTGACCAGAAATCCTCCATTTTTTTATACAGTATAAGAAAAATTCACTAGATCTTCTTTCATTGTCATCAAAAAGCCTAACTGATGATAAAGCGTTATCGACAATCCATTTTAACTACAGGCAACAGTGTAGCAAAAGTTGTTGCAGAAGAGTGATTTCAAAATCAACTAAACTCATTTTACGGTAAATTTTGTTTTTAAATGGTTTCCCCGAAGTTTACCTAGAATAAAAAAAAAGTTGTATACTGTTCTTGAAACCTAAATTATGCAGATGACGAATTCAAAAAGAAAAGTGTGCTGTGTGCCGTCATTTTTTCCTGAGATTTGATAACCTAGAAAAGTAGATTGTAGTACGATAGCTCCATGGATCTCCCATTAACACTTGTCCTTATAATAAACAACAGAGTACTTGGTAGGAAGATATGATCCTGCGCTGCACATATGTGCAAGAACTGCGCGAAGATGTGGGAAAACTCCGCTGAATATAACGACGTATTAGTTGTTTACATAATAGAGATGGCCTAGGGTGCCGTCAGAAAATTGTAGATCTTCAAAGGATACCGCGAGTCGAAAAAGTTTGAGAACCCCTGCATTAATGCTTATATAAAATCTCTGTAAATGCAGCTTTTGGGCAGGGATAGGTTTGTGACGGTGCTGCCAAGTTCAGGTCAGCACGACTTTTCTTCAGAACTAGTTATATGCAGAGCTGTAGAGTCGGCATCTGTCTCTAAACTATCCCAACAAAATAAGATAAGCAGTTTTCAATTATAGTAAACGATCCCTTTAAAATTTTCCATCAGAATACGAATTTCCGAAAAAAAAAAAACTTTAACAGAGCCTCTAAAACTCGCATCACACAAGGAGTAAAAAAAAAAGAGAGATCTCTAAAAAATAACTTTTAGAAAGAGAGTCAAGAGAAAAAATAACAAATTATTTTTCAATAATTGGGTTTAAAAAAATACGTTCTTTATTTTTCACTTAAAAAAGTATTCCTCCCTATGTCTCCAAAAAACGTTTACTCAAACTCTGGAGACTTTTTTGCTCCATTTAAATTTATTTCTGCTATTTCAGTTGAAAATTACTTTTAAATTAAATTGATTTATCATTTAAAATGTACTTCAAATAAACGTTTGTACAAGCACATATTCGTTTTCCTTTCCAAGGAAACAATTATTTTTTCTCTTTTAAGAAAAACGTTCTTGGGTATGTTCGAATACAGCAATCGGTCAGCTGGGGACTGACCAGGCGCGTTCTTATAGATCTGCCGTTGATTAAAACTAATAAAAATATCCTATAGACACTCGTCGCACTATCCAGTGACGTCATCAAATCAAACGAAAAATGCAACCGGTTGTTCAATTCGAACATACGCTTTGATTCGCGAACATATTTGCATACAATTGATTATCACGCAACGCATAGAAAGGATTTTATTGGCCAAGCTTCGAGCGGCGCAGAAATTTGATTAAACTTGTTCCGAAAGAACAGACCAGCAGTTCTACGATTGCACGAGGTGACGACGGTGATCGGTAAGCTTTATGGAAGATTGTCTCTCCCCCCTCCCAGATTTTGAATAGTCCGGAGTTAAAGGGTTTCTTTTGTTGTTTAAATTGTACTCGGGGGGGGGGGATACACCGAGTATACAGCGGTAAGTACAAATATTTTAAATTATAGTATGGTATATATGTTACTGGAAAAAGTTCTATATCTAGGGGATTTCAATATGCGCTAAGGAATGTCAACGTTCACATAGCTAAGATGACGAACTTGATAGCTACTGAAAATGGGTTTTCCTTTTGACGGTATGCATTTTGTACTTTATAAATGACATGCGTAAGATGATATGCGTAAAAAGTTAATTACAATGTAACTTCGATATAACGGTACCCGATTTAACGATGTCCTCATTTGAATGATACATTTCACTGGTCCTTATTTAACTGCTTTGAATAGATATACTCCTTGATTTAACGATAACTTTTTTCAGTCCCTTGACAATCGTTGAAAAGTATTGAAAAGTAAAAAATTGGAAAGTAGGGTATTGAGATGGGGGAAAATGTCTGTCGGTCTGTCTGCCCCCCCCCCAATACCTTTTCATTTAATAGTCCGATTCGAACCTTTTTTTTTTTTTCTTTTTTACGAAAGATCTTGGCGAGGACATTTCATTCTCATATTTAATTTTTCGATTTGAACAACTTTTCGTTCAATTCTGAAGAGTTCACAAAAACTTAACATTAGCGCGTACGGGAAATTCAAGGCAATTCCGAACTTAGAGGCGAATTTGTTTCATACAAACTTTGCAGGAAAATATTTTGATGAGAAACATGTATATAAAATATCTTTTTGATTTGAACAACTTTCCGTTCAATTTTGAAAAATTCAACTCCTTTTACATTAGCGCCTACGGAGAAAATGAAGGTCAATCTAGATTCCGCACTTGAGAGCGGATTTACTTTAAACAAAATTTATTGGAAATAGCTCTTGACGACTAACTCCAGACTCAGACTGTGAGAATTTCGGAGCATCTGACTCCGACTCTTGGTTCCGAGAATTTGTCAGACTCCGACTCCCCGACTTCGACTCGGACTTCGTAGCTTTGACAAAAATTTATTCATAGAGGAAAAATCACTGACTCCGACTCTTGGATATTCAACTCTGACTCCTTTACCCCCGAAATAAGTCCAACTTCAAATCTGCAAACATTGGCAGAGTTGCGGACTCGAAGGGAAATAAAATGAGATTCCAACTCCGAGTCTTTGAATTAAATACCTTCGGCTGCCGAATCTGACTTATTTCTCCCAAAATGAGCGACTCTGACTCCATAGCTATGGTATTTACTGCGAAATAATTGTTACTATGATTTGTTTTAATTTTCACTCTAAAATTTTATTGGCAGAGAAATTAGGAGTCCTTTGTTTCTAATTAAATATATGCGCAGACGATTTCTTTTTTTTTGACAGTGAATATTATATCTTTAATTGACATTTTATTTATTTTTGAAATTTTATTAATTTATTTTTAAAATATTTTTTTGGCAACAGGGTAAAAACAAATATATATATGTATTTTGATATGATGTATTTATTTTATGGGCTTCTTAATCTTAATTCATTTTTTTTTCTTCTTGAAAGCGGCTAAAGATTTTTTTAAATGAAATGTCTTTGCTGCTTTGCTTAAAAGGTGCTGCTACTTTAATTTGCTCGTTTATTCATTTCTTACGCATCTAATTCTTTTTATGAGCAAGACATATTTTATTTCTAGAAATCGGATTAAAATATCTTTAAAAATATGGTGTAAAAAAAATTGCGATTTTAGATTGTTTAAAGAATTTTGATCGGATACTAGAAAGTCGATATTGGTATACGGGAAATTAGGCTCGTTTAGTTTTGGACGGAACCTCTTGTTTAAAGTGTATTGCCATTGAGACAAACGAAATAATTTCAAGTGTTGTAACTGTATAAATTTCAAGCCAGCTGAAAAAAATGAGGTTCGCGAAGGTTACTTGAAATCAAAGGAAAAAAAAAGTCTCATTTTACTTTTTATATTCGCGTGTGTGTGTGTTTCTTTTGCGGAAGGGGAGGGGCTCAATACACACCTGTTTGAAGTACTGAAATGAGCTCTTCTGAGACTAGTCGGACAACAAATTTAGCCGTTCACATAAATTAGCTCAAATATGAGAAAATAAAATGCATGGTTGAATATATGAGCATATTGACCGATTACCACTTAATTGGTAAAATATGACCGAATAAATATAATGATTCTCAATAGTGCAGTTTCTCTTCTTTTACAATTTTACCTTTGTAGAATTAGCAATTTGTTACCGTGAGTTTTTTTTCAAATTTTATTTTTCTAGTCTTTCCAGAATTTTACTCGAATTCTTCGAGTATATTTAATTTCCATTTTTAAAAATGTTAAACTTTAATAGCTAAATATGAAAACTCAGAGGCAGCTATTCTGTGGGGGGGGGGGGGAATTGGCACCCCCCCCAACACATACTTTTTATGAATCTTTTTTTTTCCAGTTTTGGAACCAAAACTAGAAATTATAAAAAGCAGAAATATCAAATTTTTCAGAACATAACTATTCGTTTTACTTCGTATAACGAAACATTATTTAGCACAAGCAGTAACTTTTAATTTATGTAGTCATTGTTTAGATATTAGTAAATTGATTGTTTTGCTTTAAAAACAAGTCGTACTTGTTATATGAAATGATTATCAAGTATTTGTGACCTGTCAAAATACTTTGGGGTAAATAATGTAATTCTAATTCATACGTGTCTACGTGTTTCTTTGTAGAAATGTATTGTGTACGTATTTCATCAAAATCTTAAGAAAAACGTGCGTTAAGCTGTTAGATTTACATCAACTACCTGCTCTCGAAACCAGCCTCAGCAAAATTTCGTACTCCCCCCCCCCCCACCTTTTTTTAGCCTTATTTCCCAGTAAAAGTCGGAGAAAGAAGAAAAAAGCATGAAAGAAGGCTTAATGCATCTTGAAAATATCACGGGAAACAAAGTAAAAAAAAAATAAAATAAATCAATAAATAATAACAAAAAATTAAAAATCAGAAAGTAGGTTATTGATATGGGTCAAAATGTCTGTCACTCTGTCGGTCTCTCGCCCCCCCCCCCCCCCCTAATCACTTTTGAGTCAAGAGTCCGATTCGAACAAAATTTTTTTGTTCGAAATATCTTGGTGAGGACACCTCATTCCTATATTTCACTTTTTGATTTGAGCTATTTTTCGTTCAATTTTGAACAATTCAAAAAAACTTAACATTAACGCCTACTGGAAGATTCAAGGCAATTTCGAACTTGGAGACGAATTTGCTTCAAACAAATTTTGTACGAAAAAGTTTTTGACGAAAAACATGTTTTTTCAATGTCTTTGATTTGAACATTTTTCCGTTCAACTTTGAACAGTTCAAATCACTTAACATGAGAGCCTACGGGGAAACTGAAGGTCAATGTAAATTCTGCACTAAAAGACGGATTTACTTCGAACAAGTTTTGTTGGAAATAGCTCTTGACGACAAGCTCCAGACTCCGAGAATTTTGGGGCATCTGACTCAGACTCCTTTGACCCACAATTAGTTGGACTCTGACTCCCCGACTTCGACTCTGACTTCATAGTTTTGGCAAAAAAAACTATACACGGAGGAAAAATGACCGACTCCGATTCTTGGATATTCGACTCAGACTCCGTTATCCCAAAACAAGTCAGACTCCACAAACATTGGCAGAGTTGCGGACTCTAAGGTAAATGACAGATTCCAACTCCGAGTCTTTAAATACCTTCGGCTCCCGAATCTGACTCTTTTATCCAAAAATGAGACTGACTCCGACTCTGCAGTCATGGTTTTCACTGTGAAAAAATAATTATTGTTAGTATGACTTTTTCTTTACTCCAAAGTTTTAATTTAAGTATTCAGTTTTCGGCAGATAAATTCGAAATGCTTTATGGTTTAAACATTAAGACATGGGGGGGGTATATGAAATTGGAATCATTATTGGTTAAACATTAAGATATGCGCGAGCGATTGTTTTATTTATTTATTTATTTTGACAGTGAAAATTATTTCTTTAAGTTGAAATTTTATTGTGTTTATTTTAGAACGTACATTAATTCATCAAAAAAAAAAACTTTTTTGACAACAGGGAAAAAATAAACTTTTTTTTTTTTTTTTTTTGATGTGATGCATTTTGTTTAATGTAATTTTAATTTCTTTAACCGCTTTCGAAAAGAAAAAGTGTTTTTTAATGGAAAAAAGTGAAGTAGCTGCTTTGTTCAAAAGGTGCTGGTATTTTATTTGTTCGTTTATTCATATTTTTTTACGCAATTCTTTACATGAGCAAGGCATAGTTTATTCCTAGAAATCGGCAAAAATATAAAGAAATTATGTTGAAACAAGTTGCGGTTTTAGCTATTTTTTAAAAAAAATATTGATCAGATACTAGAAAGTAGATATGGGTATACGGGAAAGTAGGCTTGTTTAGATCTAGACTAACCTTCTTGGGTTTTTTCGTTTTTCTTAGCTGCCGCCAAAAATCCAATGGCTTTCAGTTGTCTTTTCTTTTTGCTGTCCCCCTCACTTTTCAGTCTCAATCGCCGCCGCTGGAAAAAATAGTGACGTGTAACAAAGGGGGTGGAGAGGGGTATGGTGAGGTGTGACATTTTATAAGAGGGAGGGGGAGAGGGTTAAAATTTAAAAATAAAGTGGCAACATCCTTGACGGACAGTCCCTAAGAAATTTGAAACAGAAAATTCTGAAGACTAGCGTTGCTGAATTAATATTGCGAAAATATTTAAAATAAAAATAAATCATTTTCAATGCTAAAATTTGTTTCCAGAAAGAGTTGTAAAATGCATGTTGTAATTATATGAAAAAAACAGTTAGGATCTGAGTACTTGCTCAAACGGATGGAGAGGAGCGGTGCAAACATGTTGTTACCATCTCAAAGTATATCAGGAGAATGCGTGTTGCTAACCATCTCAAAACCCTTTTGTTTTTGGAGCAAATATTAAATTAAAATGAATGGCTTCATTATAGTCTAAGAGCTAGCAACGTTTTCGAGATAGAATTTTAGGAAAGCTGATTTCTCTATATATTTTTCCCTGTGACGTATCGAACAGCGTGCATGCTGTCTGGCGGCCGTTAAACGCTGCGTTTATTACTGCGCATCACATCTTTAGAGGTAAAAATATGGATTTTGAAATCATTTTAGTAAGAATCTTTTCTTTTTCAGGGAATTTTAAACACTTTTCGAAACACGAATTTAATATTGCCAGACAATTTTGCTGTTGCCAATATCATGCCAGATGATATTTTTTACGAAAAAATAATTAAAAAAAAAACTATTTTAGTATGTCTGTCATTTTAATATTATTTTACCTACATATGAATAAGTACAAAATTAATTTGACAGACATGAATTCGGTTGCGTACTCGACAGACAGACCGATAAGCTGAGACCAAACGAAAGAAGTATTCCTAGCGTGGTGCCCAAGTTTTAGGTCAAATTAGTCACCTCGCTTTAAAATTAAGAATTGCTTGTTGAATTCACACACATGTTGCCTATTTTTTGTTAAAATTTATGTAAAAAGTTAAGTATTTTCCATTTTGCGAGCGTGCCGCGCAGAGAACCACATCCATTTTCAATTTGCGCACTGTGATGTAATTCTTGTTGATCACTTACTGAAACAGGAAGATAATAACGATTGTGGTGGCGCAATCATAGAGCTGAGATAAAAATTACAAAATTGTAATTTAAATCTTCAGTTAAAGCTTTTTTTTTTATTTTTTTAAAAATACATATATATATATATATATATATATATATATATATATTTGTAAAGGTCTATAATAGTGAATTGCTTGCTCAAGATATTTTGAAGACTCTTTTCTGACTCCTTTTTTCCCTTCCTCGTCTGCCGTGTTTTACATTTGAACATTTAATATTTATCAAACATTACAAACGATATTTAAATTAAATAATGCAAAGAAAAAAGAATATTGCATACGATAATAGTCTGAAATGCTTATACTTCTTTGTTTTATTTAATTAAACTATCGTCTGCAATGTTTATGTGTCTTTGCGTTATTTAACTTAAATATCGTCTGCTTTTTCTTATTTTCTTTGTAATATCAGCGAAAACAGAAATTAGAACAGTGGAAATGTTTTGCTGGTATGTAAACTTTGTTTTTCTTACGCGTCTTTGACGAAAAATGTTACTGTAAATTTTCTCATCAATATGATTATTCTTAAATATTATTTTTTAAAATGTATTCAAAATTATCGTGAAAATTATGACAGAATAATGGCAAATAAAATGAAATGTGTATTTTGCAATGGAATAAATGAAAAAATAATAGCATTTGACGAAGGAAAATTGAAAAAATGTGAAGAAGTTTTGAGTGTTCGTGTTACATTCAACTTGAAATATAGTAATATAAAGTTACCCCAACAACTAAATACTTCTGATGGATACCACACACGATGTTACAAATCCTTTGCATCCTTGATGGCGAAGTATCGGAATATATCTGATGATAATTATGATTCATCAATAACTCTTCCTGGCACATCAAGTTCTTCTTCAACATTACCGAATAATCCAGTAGATGCAAGAGAGACTTTGTCATGTAGTGATGCCTGTTCAAGTCTTAGTAATGAAAGAGTCTGTTTTTTCTGTGAAAAGGATCGAAAACAAGTCAAAGGTAAGCAACAAAATTTACATTCTTCCAATGATGTCAAGATGCTTGAAAAAGTAACGCAGTGGGTTGAAAAATGCCAAAATCAAGAGTTGATACAAAAAATTAGTTATCTGAAAACCTCAAATGGTCCAATATTCTATCATCATTCATGTGAATTGGAATATTTCAATCATTACAAAAGAATAATTACTGATACTGCACGAACCTCTTGGCATTGCGTAAGAGATATTCACAACACTGTTTTCGATAAAATTGTGTCAATAATTCAGGAAGACATAATTAAAAAAAAAAGTTATTTGCTATTAAATTCTCTTTGTGACACTTATAATTATGAATTACAACAGGAATTAGTACTTCATCCTGAATCAGAAATAAATATGATGAAAAATCATCAGCTTGAAGAAAAAATATTAAAACAGTTCAAGCAAATAAAAATTATAACAAAATACAAAAAAAAGATTATTATGCATACTGATAGGAACTTATTAGAAGAAGAAGACTTTATGATGCTCGAAGAAAATGATCTCATCGATAAAGTTGCTTCGATTCTAAGAACTACAATTTTGAAAATGGAGAAAACAAAATTACCTGCTGCAATGAAAACAAAGGATTTGATAAATGGTGAATGCACAATTCCTGAAAAATTAGATCGTTTCTTTAAAGCACTGATTGGAGGTAAAGATATTCGTCGCAGAGATGGAGTTAATTGTCATAGATTGAGCAACTCATTGGCTTCTGATGCTGTTTTTTGTGTAAGCAACGGTACTGTGAAACCATCAAAACATATAACTCTGGGTATGACTGTCAAAAGTCTTCGAAAACGATGAGCGTGTACTAGAACGCACATTTGACAGGTTAGAAAACTTTATATGTCACATGTATGGGGTGACTAATCCTTCAAATGTTAACGATGTTCGCTTTTATCTGTTTTCACAAACTTATGAATCGAAAAAAATGTAGTGATAACTTTGAAAAAAAAATTCGAAATTTTGATGCATCGAGCTTACCCCCATGCAAAGCTGAATTATATCAGCATTTATTGCGAGTGCGGTATGTGACAAAAATTTGGAGAAACGCCTAATTTAAAAAATCCGTCATCTTTATCGCCGTTAACTTCCGGTTGGGTCATCAATGATGATAAATACGATTTTCTCTGGTTTGCTGGGGAGCAGTTTCCATCATCAGTTGCTGACATCGTTATTGAAAGTGAAGTATTATCCAACGAAAACTCTACGCAAGATGACGATGATTACAATGATTATGATGAGAGCAGTTGACGACGATGACGACTATGGAGATGCATCACTTTTTTTGCGATACAATTATAGAGATGAAACATACCTATTTTAGTTAAAAATGGATTGTAATTTTTTAAGTATAATATTTATAAGTAGTGAGAACTTTGGCTCTAAATTAAAGTTCTTTTTCCTGTATCTTTTACAAAAAATAATGTAATTTAGTTACAATTGGATTTTTATGATTTAAAATATAATCTGTAAATATTCTAATTTTGATACTTATAAGTGACCTATTTCTCCTGTTATTAAACAAAATATATATCCAGCTATTTTATATCATTTTGGCACGAATTTAAATAATAATGTTTCATTTTTCTCATATTCAGAGGCATAATGCTGCGCTACTCTACAGCAATAAATCGGTCTGTCTGTCGAGTACGCAACCGAATTCATGTCTGTCAAATTAATTTTGTACTTATTCATATGTAGGTAAAATAATGTTAAAATGACAGACATACTAAAATAGTTTTTTTTTAATTTTTTTTTTTCGTAAAAAATTGAATCTGGCACGATATTCGCAACAACAAAATTGTCTGGCAATATTAAATTCGTGTTTCGAAAAGTGTTTAGAATTCACTGAAAAAGAAAAGATTCTTACTAAAATGATTTCAAAATCCATATTTTTACTTCTAAAGATGTGATGCGCACTAAAAAACACAACGTTTACCGGCCGCCAGACAACCCGCACGCTGTTCGAAACGTCTTCGGGAAAGATATATTAAAGAACCAGCTTTCCTAAAATTCTTGTTTTTTTGACGTTGCTAGCTCTTGGACTATTAACTTATGCTGTTTTTTATATTTTACCAGCGGTGCCCGCACAGCTTTGCCCGTAGTTGGAAATGAAAAGGTGATTGGGTTCGCCTGTATAATTACAAATAATGAAAGATGAATTTCTCGCCCACGTTACGGTAATTTGCTCGTTCACATCACGGCAGTTTACTCTTCGATGTTAAGATAATTTGCTCGGTAAAATGTTCTTAAAATTGGAATGGAAAAAGAACAATTCCGAATTTTCGAAACCTCGCTTCGAGGTGCACATCCCCCATGCTACAAACTATTTTCTTTTACCAAATTTCATGAAAATCGGCCGAACGGTTTAGGCGCTATGCGCGACACAGATTCAGACAGATCTGGGCAGATATTCAGACAGAGATCCGGACAACTTTGAGCTTTATTATAAGGAAAGATTAACTCATAAAAATGCAATTTTATTTTATCACATGCTATTCTATGCTGTTGAAATTATTTTTATTGTGAGTAAACTCACTGAGCACATTTTCACTTTGACAGCATACTTAATGAACTTTAATTAAAAAATAATCTTCTGCTGATGAATGGAAAAAAATTGCCGATCGTTGATTGTCGGCAAAGTTATCAATTATGGCAAATTATTCCGTGCATCCCCACTTAAAAGTTGACTTCTTGAAGGAATCTTACTCAGTTTCTGCACATGTTTACCACATGAAATCCTCGCCTTGTTAACAATTAATCTTCGTTTTAACCCCCGGCGACACAACGATGGTGGTTAAGTTGGACGTGGGGGGGGGGGGCGTCATAGCTTTGGAACAAGTGCACAGAGTTTGAAAAAATTCTATTCCTCGTACTGTATTCTGAACTAAAAGTCTAAGATCCCACTAGGCTTGACCTACCCTCATCGAGTTTCCGAAAATTGTTACCACAAATGAAGAGTAAAAGTTGTAAATAAAATGCGATGGTAAGAATTTCTACCTCTTTCACGTGAACTAATCAGGGTTTCCAGGGGGTTGAAAGGTGCCTAAAAATAAGTAATTTATCCTCATCGAATTTTCGAAAATTGCCATCATGAATTTGAATGGTAAAAGATGGAAATAAAACGCCTACCATGTAAGGTTGCCTACCTTTTTCCGGTCCATAACCAGGGTTGTCAGGGGCTTATAGGTGTCTAAAAATAAGTAATTTACCCTCTTCAAGCTTCCAAAAATTGTTGTCACAAATGAAGAGTAAAAGCTGTAAAGAAAACGTTAAAATAGAGTTGCCTTAACTTATTCCAGTCCCTAACTATTGTTGTCAGGTGCTAAAAGGTGCCCAAAAAATGAGTTATAAACCTTCATCGAGTTTCCACATAAGTTATATAAAAAAATTGTAGTCAAAAATTTTACAGAACCTGTGGTATAGGGTTGCCCATGCAAAAGTGGTTCAATCATACGGTTGCCGTTGTTCGAAGTTTCACTATTGAGACTTCGAAATGGAGGGGACAACCTTATTTGGAGATAGTTTGACCCCACATTACAAATCTTAGTATGCTGATGTTTATATGTATGCATTTTTAATATTGAGTGCTGTATTATATAATTGTGAATGCTGTATAACCAACTCTACTGTTTGAACTTCTCGCAAGGAGTCAATTCCACCTCGTTATTCGCCCTCCCCCAGGAGTATGCAAGGGTGCCTCCAAGGGGGTCATTGCCCCAGACTGTGCCATTGGCATTTTTAGGGGGTGTTTTGAGGGGTATTTTTCTTATTGGAGGGGGGCTCTTGTTTTAGGTGTGGTCAGAATAAGTTTTATTTGTTAATGGAATTTCTTATTGCAGTTGCTCATTTTCAATTATGTATGTCAAACATGACAATGTAAAAAATTGTTAGTAACTAGCTGCCTACACCAAACCACTTATGCTTTTTTATTTACCATCTGATTTGAATTTGATTATGACGCGGTATCGCATGATGTCACCAACGTAACAACAATGGACCTTCTTGGGGAAAGGGGGACATTAAAGATCATTGCATGTATATTGAATATTATATTGGGATTGTTATGTCAAAACCGATGGTTCGGCGGCGGAGTGACCCCCCCCCCCCTCTCCTTTAGTGCTCGTGAGTGATTTACGTTCATAGTTACAAATCGTGTCAATTTTGTTAATATTTTGCAAAAAATAAATCACATTCTGTTTAGATATCTTTCTTTACATTCTCGAAAAAGAAGTCAGAGCGATACGAAACCCACAAAATGGCCCGAAGAATTGTGAATGTCTGGTAAAGTTACCAGAACCCTACGCAAGAAAACCAAAGATCATACAGCTAACAAATCACAAATTTTACCAACTTTTAATTTTAGCAATCGCTACTATTATAAAGAAAAACGGTCGGTTCTTGATCTTTCAAATGATAAAATAAAAAGAATCCTCATATATATAGCCATTAATCGAGTAACCCGCGAGTTTCAACAATGAAACTCACTCCACGGCATGATCGTTTGATAATATGTTTTGGTAATGTTTAATATGCAGGGAAAGGTTTTATTGTGACAAGGCTGAACTGGATCCGGTCGCTTAACTGTTTTACTGGTAAGACTGTGTCAGTTAAGGGGAATGAAGAAACGAAAAAGCGGTCAACTATGAACGCTATCTACAGGGGTTTAGAGTTCATCCACTGGGGTGAGGGTTAAAATTTCAACGACCAAAATATCACCAAACAGGCAATGCTTCGTTAAGATGTAGAAGAGAAGCAATTTTCACCCGTCATAACTTGACGGGCGACTTTCTAGTTAGTAATGATCAAGCATTGTTTGGCAAAATAACAAACCCAACAAAATGCTTTTTCGTCGGTTCTTATTTTATACTAGCGGTACCCGCACAGCTTTGCCCGTAGTAGAAAATTAAAAGGTCCTTTGATTCGCCTGTATATTTACAAATAATGGATGATGAACTTTTCGCCAATTTGCTATGTTCATTTGCGCGCCCATGGTTCACGTTATGATAATTTGCTCGTCCACGTTTTAATAATTTGCTCGGTAAAATCTTCCTAAAACTTGGATATAAAAAAAAGCAAAATCGAATTTTCAAAAAATCGCTTCGAGGAGCACACCCCCATGCTACAAACTAATTCTGCTAAATTTCATTAAAAACGGCCAAACGGTCAAGGTGCTATGCGCGTCACAGAGATCCAGACTTTCAGCTTTATTATTAGTAAAGATAAAGATTACTCCTTAAACCCAAATGTCCCCCCCCCCCGTCACGTCCATTTTTTTATATTTTCAGGGGAAGGAAACATTACCATTCTTCAGTTAGGGTTGGGGGGAGGGTTAAAAGAGGTGGGATGGATCAGAGGCATGAACATTTGGAGCAATATGGGAGATTCGCAGTGAGATATTTTCCCTCCCCTTAAAAAAAATCATCAAAACAGACTGTAAAACAAACCTCCCCCCCCCCCCCCCCAAAAAAAAAAAAAAAAATTTTTTTTTTTTCAATTTTTTTAGCATAAAACTAGAATAAAGGACTCCTCCATGTCCGAAAACAATTTTCGCTTTGTTAAAAAAAGGACGCATCGCATATTGTATACTGCCGTGTGCAGGTAAACGGCAGTATCTGCAGAAATGAGTTTTCGAGATATCTGAAGATATGTGTGGCGAATTCAATACTAACAATAGGGAAATGTTGGAATTAGACGCTTTTTTCGCGCCTTTTTTTTCAGCGGAAACCAAATAAGCGAGCTTGTCCCATAAAGATAAAGTACAATAGATGACAAAAATGCAAAAAAATGAAAAATGAAAAAATTGAAATTACTGCCCGTTACCTGCACACGGCAGTATAGTCGCATAAACTCCCTGTCTTTAACTCATTCACAAAATTAAGATTAAAAATGAACAAAGGTATACATATACTGTAGCATTATTGTATATATTTATATTTCTGGGGATGTACCACCCCTTTCCATTGTTTACCCTTATAAGAAGTTGAAATGAATAAAATTTTGAACGAGTAGCACACTTTTGAACCAAAAACTTTTTTGCTGTCATCACGAATTGTTCCGGAATCTTCCCGCCTTTGTGAATAGCATTTCATTTTTTGAAGTAGCTGTTTTGCGTTAGATCCAATAATTCATAATATAAGAGTAGGTAAAGTTTCCCTGTGGAGACGACGTAACTATTAAATCTATAACACGAAAAGAAAATGATTTTGCTTTTCTGCTCTTTTGTCCCCCGGCTTAAAAATGCTGCTAACAATCTAGACAACATTTAGAACTGTTCGGTAGTAAACCAAGGTCGCGGTTTGGACAACGCGAAATTGAAAACGTTTGAATGGCCGTAGCACTTCCTTGGCTTTCGTTCAATTTCTTCTTTCAGTTGTCACGAGGGGGGGGGGGTGTTGAGATTTTTTTAGTTTGCTCCGATCACAGTCTCTGCTTTTTCAATCAAACATTTTCTATTCGCTGCTCGTACAGGCTTAGATCATTGCGTACAGGGGGGGGGGGACAATGTCCCCACACTTTTTGAATTAAGGCTTTTCCCTTCTACTTTTCTAAATTTAAAATTAACGACAGATCGAGAAAATTGATTGATTCAAGTGTTAAAGGAATAATTTACTTTTTTAGAGTATATTTTATGTTTTTCTCATGCTATTATTTCATTAACATTAAAATGTTACTTTGAATTTGGGGGGGGGAACGCAGCTCATGCAATTTTGGATTTTTTGTAATTTTTCCTAGTTTGGACGAAATTTAAATTATTTTCGCATTTGTATGAGTTCTAGGGACTAGAGATCCTGCGCTCCTTTCGTTAGAAATTCAAGTCCTTAAGGAAAAGGGGGGCGAGGTAAACTGTAATATGACACTTTGGGACGAGTGGAATGGTTAAAATTAAAAAAAAAAAAAAGTAGCATTAATGGACAGCCATAAAGAATTTCTTATGACCAAACAACTACATTCAGAAATTTAACTCTGCGACTGACTTCAACTTGCGGAACCAAAGTTGTACTTTTCAACAAACAAGTTTGCAAAGTAGAATTTCTGCAGCTCATTTTTAGCTGTCATTTAATTCATTCTTCCCATTAATGTAAAAAGCGTTGAAAAGTAGTATAAAACTACCTTAATTTTGCCGGAAGCTATTAAGAAAGGGATCTACGGATTTGTCTACCTTGACTTGTTTATCTTTCATTCGAAGATAATTTCTTTACAGTGAATAGACACGTTTAGATATTAACAGGGACTTCTCAGTTTAAAGCAAAAAAAACTAAAGCCTCGTTTTAACCGGAGAAAGTTTTGAAATCTTTGAAATTCTTTTTCAGTAATAATTCAACTCACTTTTTCTCTTAAATTTTTTTGCAAAAGGGTGATGTGGCTGAAATTCAATTGCTTAAAAGTAGCATGAAACGCGTCTACTGGTTTGCGAGTTCAATAATTTTCAATTAGTAGTGCATTTCACTACTATGTGCCAGATTGAAATTTTGGAAAAAAATGTTTAACTGCCAACAATCCTCCCCTCCCACCCCCTTTCCACACACAGAACTCCAAAAAAGGAAACTCTTGTAATCAGTTTTTTGCTGCTATCCCAATCAAATAAAATCCATGTCATGCCTTGTTAAGCCTTCCACAACTTAACATGCTGTATTAGGGTCTGGTGGGGTAAAGTGGTCATAAAATCGTAGGTTTTCAACTTATGTGAATAATAGATACAATAAATTCTTTAAACATTTAAACTTTTTTTGTTTTTATTTTACATTGCATTATTAAAGAACACAGTACATTGAGGTTTAGGAAAATAAATATTGATTTAAGTAGTTTTATAACACTTTCTTTTCCCTTTGTATTTATGACCACTTTACCCCATGGGGTGGGGGAAAGTGGTCATAGTATGGGGTAAAGTGGTCATAGTTAAAAATAAATGCAAAACTATTATAAACAACCCTAATATTTGTATATTTTGGTTATTTTTATAGTTACAAGTATATGCACAAGCATATGTGTGTATACACGAGTATATACGTGTCGTGTAAACATTAGTAAACACGTTCATATATGAGTAGATACATGTATGCATCAGATACATGCATGCACGTGCCTACTCAAGTATATACGTGTATGCACGAGTATATAAGCATGTATACGTGATTACCTACAGGAGTATATACGTGTTACGTGTATATACGTGTCACGTGTATATACGTGTCGCGTGCACGTACGGGTATATACGCGTGTAAACGAATATTATATGCATGTATGCACTTGTATCTCGAGTATATACGTGCATACCTGAGTATATACGTGTACAATAGACGCATACACGCATATATAAGTGTACATACACACATATACGGGTATACACGAGTTAATTCGTGGATACATCCAGTGCGTTTTTGTACGTGTCTACTCACATATATATATTGTGAAGCACGAGTATATACGTATGTACGTGCAAACATGATTATATACCTGTATAGACGTATATACGTACATTTACGTGTATACACCAGTACATGAATGTATACACGTGTATATAAGCTTATATACATGTGTGCCTGCAGAATGAGCAAAAGTTCTTGAGCAAAAATTTAAGGAGTGTGAAAGGGGAGGATAAGAAGAAAAGAATTATAAGGAACTTACGTTCGCTGATGCGCTACATGCACACAAAGCCAGAAACAGATGGATGCAAACAAATCACAATTTTGTTATACAAAGATGATTTTACCCAACATTTTAGTTTTTAAGAAATATTTAGAGCAGTTGTTAAAAGTTACGGCCAGTAGTAGCTCGAATACAAGCATCGCAACAAAGACACAGCGACAGATAAAACTTTTTCAAAAGTCTCGTTATTGCAACAGAGAGTGCTTTGTTATTGCGACACACATGTATTACAGCTGCAGGTCGCAAATTTCATCAATCGCTTTAAAACTTATTTGAGACCTAAAATGTTGTGTTAAATTTTCTTTGTGTAGGGTCTGGTGGGGTAAAGTGGTCATAAAATCGCAGGTTTTCAACTTAGGTGGAAAATAAAAAACAATAAATTCTTTAAACACTTCAACTTTTTTTGTTGTTATTTTACATTGCATTATTAAAGAACACGGTACATTGCATTTCAGGTAAAAAATATTGAATTTAAGTAGTTTTATAACACTTTCATTTCCCTTTGTATTTATGACCACTTTACCCCATGGGATGGGGGAAAGTGGTCATAGCATGGGGTAAAGTGGTCATAGTTTAAAAAAAACTGCAAAATCGTTACAAATAACCCTAATTTTTGTATATTTCGGTTATTTTTATAGTTACAAGTATATGTACGAGTATATACGGGTATACACGAGTCTACTATACGTGTCGTGTAGACATGAGTAAACATGTTCATATATGAATAGATACATGTATACATCAGATGCATGCACATGCCTACACAAGTATATACGTGTATACACGAGTGTATACACGTATATACTCACGCATGTATACGTGATTACCTATAGGAGTGTATACGTGTCTACACGAGTATATACGTATCACGTGTATATGCGAGTAAAGCGTAGAAAAGAACATCATATGCGTGTTTTGCGCTTGTATCTCGAGTATATGCGTGCATACCTGAGTATATACGTGTACAGTCGACGCATATACGCATATAAAAGTGTACATACATACTTATACGAGTATACACGAGTTAATTCGTGGATATATCCAGTGCGTGTTTGTACGTGTCTATTCACGTAAATATATATGAAAGTACGAGTATATTCGTATGTTTACGTGTAAAACACGATTCTATACCTGTTAGACGTATATACGTGCATTTACGTGTATCACCAGTACATGTATCCACGTATATCCACGAGTATATCCGCTAATATACATGTATGCTTACAGAATAAATCCAAAATTTTTTGCAAAATCTAAGTGGTGTGAAAGGGGAGGATAAGAAGCAAAGAATCATAAGGAACTTATGGTCGCTGACGCGCTACATGCACAAAAGGTCAGAAACTGACGTTAGCAAAACAGGTCACAAATTTGTTACACAAAGATGATTCTCCCGACATTTTAGTTTTTAAGACATATTTAGAGCAGTTGTTAAAAGTTACGGCATGTAGTAGTTCTAATACACGCATCGCAACGAAGGTGCAACGACTGATGAAAGTTTTTAAAAAGTCTCGTAATTGCAACAGAGTGATTGCGATGCATGTATTACAGCTGCCGCAAATTTCACCAATAACTTTAAAATTTTCTTAAAACCTAAAATGTTGTGTAAAATTGTCCCTGTGTAATAAATTTGTGACATGTTTTGCATCCATCAGTTTCTGGCTTTGCGTGCATGTAGCGCGTCAGCCTTGAGTTAGATTCTGGATGTTTCTTATGATTCTTGCTTCTTATCCTCCCGTCTAACACCTTTTAATAATTTGACCAAGAGTTTAGACTCACCCTGTATACATATATATCATATGCTTATATGCAAGTGTCTACTCGAGTACGTACGCGTATATACGTGTCTCCCTGAGTATATAATTGTTCGTATATATACGAGCATATAAGCGGGAATATATGTGTATAGTCGAATGTATATCTGTATAGATAAAAAATACTTGCAGATACCCAAATACGTGTTTATTGGTGCATTTATGTGAATACGTATATATACGTGCCTACACGTGTATTTGCGTATACATACGCATATACTCGTATATTTAACCCTGTTTATTGTAAAAACAATAAATATTAAGTGAAATTAATATTTTATTTACATCTGCCTTAAACTTAAAGATTTAGTGACTTTAGAAGAACAATATTCGTTAAGCCTAATATTATGACCACTTTACCCCATCTTACTTAAATTGTTCTAACAAATTATTCAAAATAGATTCAGCTAACTACTAATGAGTAAGAGTTCTTAAGACATGTAGGAAGCTTAATGTGCAGTCAATCTGTTCATAATTCTAACAAACAAAATTTCCCAAGGAAGTTAAAAAAAGGTGTTTAGATTTTAAGAATTTTCATATTTACACAAAATATTTTTTTTTACCAAATAAAATTTTGCCAGTTGTAAAATTTTGTATTCAAAATATAGTTTATAAATGCACTACACTAAAATAAAATTTTCACATTTATTCGAACATTAATTTCCAAGCTATAGCCATTTATTTGAATTATGCCCACTTTACCCCATTGACCACTTTCCCCCACCAGACCCTAATATATAAATTTCTGACCTGTTTTGCATCCATCAGTTTCTGGCTTTGCGTGCATGCAGCACGTCAGCATTGTGTTTGTGACCATATGTTCCTTATGGTTCTTGCTTTTTATCCTCCCCTCTAACACATTTTAATAATTTGCTCAAAAGTTTAAACTCACCCTGTTTACTTGTATATCATATGCTTGTGTGTAAGTGTCTACTCGAGTACGTACGCGTATATTCGTGTCTACCTGAGTATATAGGTGTTTATACATACACGAGTACGAGCGAGTATATACGTATATAGTCGAATGTATATCTGTATAGATTAAAAATACTTGCAGATAGATACTCATATACGTATGTATTGGTGCATTTATGTGAATACGTCTATATACGTCCCTACACGATTATATGCGTATACATATGCATATACTCGTAAATTTAACCCCGTTTACAGTAAACACAATACATATTAAGTGAAGTTACTATTTAATTTATATCTGCCTTATACCTAACGATTAGGTGGCATTAGAAGAACAATATTTGTTAAGCCTAATATTATGACCACTTTACCCCATCTTACTTAAATTGTTCTAAAAAATTATCTAAAAGAGAATCGGCTAACTGCTAATGAGTAAGAGTTCTTGAGACATGTAAGAAAACTTCCTATGCAGTCAATCTGCTCATAATTCAAAATTTCCCAAGGAAGTTAAAAGAGGTGTTTAGATTAAAAAAACTTTTCATATTCACTCAAATATTTTTTTTCACCAAATAAAATTTTGCCAGTTGTAAAATTTTGTATTCAAAATGTAGTTTCTAACTGTCCTACTCTATAATAAAATTTTCACATTCATTCGAACATTTATTTCTAAGCTATAGCCATTTATTTCACGAATGACCACTTTACCCCATTGACCACTTTCCCCCACCATACCCTATATGACGATAGTGTTTTAAAGTCAACAATGAAATACTAGAAAGTCGCCCGTCACCGTATGACGGGGGAAAATTGCTTCTCTTTTACATTTCAACGAAGCAATTGCTTGTTTGGTGATATTTTGATAGTTGAAATTGTAACCCTACCTCCAGTGGATGAACCCTAAACCCTAGTAGATAGCGTTCACAGTTAGCCGCTATATCTTTCTTCAACCCTCTGAAATGACACAGTCTTACCAGTAAAACAGTCAAGTTGCCGGATCGAGTTCAGCCTTGTCACAATGAAGCATTTCCCTGCATGCTAAATATTACCGAAACATTTTATCAAACGATCATGCCGTGGCGCGAGTTTAATTGTTGAAACACGTGGGATACTTGATCATCGGCTATTATTTATATGAGGATTTCATTATGAACCCATTGGGAGTCCACCTTGAAACTTTTACAGCAATTTCAGCAATGCATAAACTTTTTTTCAAAAAAAAATGCAGTGTTGTATTTTGAGAAATTCAAATTTAACTAACCCAATTTCTTCTCAGACCTAATCATATTGCATATTATTGAAAAGGACATTAAAAATGCCATCAAATGTCACTCGTTCCAGATCTTAGTCTTAATTAGAAAAGAATCTAAGTCATTTTGAAAACTGAGTCCTTCACGTGTTTTGACTCATTTTTTGTACTTTTATGTCTTCCAAACGATTTCATGTTTCGAAAACAAAATTTCCGTTTCTATGTCTATATAAGCACTACCTCTAGTCAGAATTTCATCAAAGTCGACGAGGGTAAGGTAAAATCACTGTGTTGATTTGTAACGGAATGACCCATTTCCAAGATTGAATCTGAAACGTTTGATCACCCACTACAAAAATCGAGCTTATAAATTACATTTAACCTATCAAAACTTGATGTTTGTTGTCCTAAAAAGTGTTTAAAAATTTTATCGAAATTATCCTAAACTTTTTGAAATCATCACTCCGACCCCTGAATTTGGCTCAGGCGTCAAATTTTCGACTATGATGCCTATTTTACTTTGGCAACTTTTTGGCCTCGCAGAAGTATGGTAACTCTATGCAGTACTGTCCGCCCATCACGAGAAAAGCCCTTGCCGAGATGTCTGCGCCTGTCTGTTGCTATATCAACGAGACTTCTCTTTTTTTCAAGGGAAGCTTAATTTTGGAAAAGCCCGTATGAGGAATGACGAGTGGCGGAATGGCCCAAAAAAACCCTCCTACTAACCCTTGCTGAAAATGAACGAAGTCCGTTTCTATTACAGTAGACGGGCTCAGACTTTACAGCGGGAGCTTTTTCGTGAAGGATATGCACCCTATTCTTTTTTCGCTACTACTCGCGTAAAACTGCGAATAAATTTTATTGATGTCCCGACTCTTTCGTACATATATATATCGTTATACCTCAGAACAACAGTAGGATATCTTTCCATTATTTCTGGGATTAGATGTCTTACTGTTGCAATGACGTGTACTACATGTATGTATTGTATATCTGTGCTAGCATGAAAGACCGGAATTGGAGGATGGCGACATTCACTAGTGATTCTCAGGAATCATTTGGTCAGTTACCAATGTCTTTGATATGTGAATACTAATGTTCACTGGTTAATGTCGACATTTACCAGATATTTTGACTTTTACATTGGCATAAACAGAAAATGTTACCTCCTTTTAGCCGGAGGTAAGGCCGAACTATATTGAACCCTTAATTGCATCCAGAGACAGCAGTTTCGTCCTCCGTATGGACTCATCAGTCAGGATTAGTCCAAAACAGAGCTGGAGGCAGAGGACATCTCATTGAAACTGAGACCCATCGAACTAGTAGTTTTGTACAATGCATGAGTTATTCTCAGAAAAAACAGGAATTTTGCTGTTGATTTAAAAAAACAAATATCCTAATATGTTAAATACTTAACATTAAGTTAGATCTTTCTAAAGTAATAATGCTATTATAGTGGTTCAGATCGAGCGACTAAATATTGTAACGGATTCGGTGCGACTTTCACTTTCTTGAAATGAAGACAGTTCTTGATAAAAAAAACAGGAGCTTTATTTACACTATGTACAGGAGAAATCGTTAACAACTGCTAAATTAATCATCAGCAATTAAGCAAATATCAATCAACACCGTAAGCTTAACGGTTACACACGTATTTACTTCCAAATACGGAAACAACACAGCGAAATGCCTCGCTATAAACAGAGCTAATACACTCTCAGTACAAATTCTCAATCGAAACTGAACTTTTTATCCCGCAGGACGCCTTTATAGACATCGAAAGAAATCTCTCAAATATTCCAAACGCTTCTGGAAAATAGTAGACTGTTATCAAATTTTATCAATGAACAAAAAAGAAATAGGGGGATCGTATACTTTAGCCGAATGAAAATGGGGTTATATATTCATTACGGGAAAATATTTACAGGTTACGTTACTACAATAATTACTATTTACAGAATTTGTAACAATATATTTATTTTTTTAAATTACGCTTTAGTGCAGCATCCAAACTGTGTCCACTGATGTGATGTCCACGGATGCGATAAAAAGAACCATTTTCCACATTTAGATCACGTGCTTTTGAAGTTTTGATTTGAAAGTTGAAAAACAAATAGTTTACATTTATTATCAATTCATTGAATTATTGCATTATCTTACCTGGTTATTTTAAAACTGTATGAGCCACAGGTGTGATTCGTTTATTTTTACTTTTTATAAATCAAGGATAAAAATTTAATTTAAATTCACATAAATCTCAAAGCAAGGTTTTGTTTCTGTCCCACTAAACAAATGGCTTCTTGAGATTCCATCCTTCAACCAATAACAGTTTGGTGCCGCAACCTGGAAGGGTTTATTGGCACTTTTTCTCTATCCACAGATATGACTATTTCTCAGGTTGCAAGCACTAAACTTGTAATTCAATAAATATGAAAATTAAGTTTTTTGAGAAGTGTTGTACTAAAAGTGTACTTGATGTAAAATATAACTTAAATAGCTAACTTCTTGTTCGGTGCATGAAATGTAAAATATGAAAATAAAAAAAGATACAGTCCACGGATGTGATAAATCGCATTCTGTGGGCAAAATTTAAAAAATATTTTTTTTTCTCTGTAAGTTCCCGCCCTATAACTAGGGTTAAGGCAGAAATACATGAAATACACCGCTAGCTCAGTCATTCCAGCCGAGGACTGCAGTTTCGTGCTTATTAGCACTCATCAGCCAGGTATAGGAAGAGACTGAGTTGATGTTGGAAAACCTCTTAAGGAAATCAAGAGTGCCAAACAAACTGGTAGCTAATACAGAATTAGCATTGACCAGGCGAGTGAGCAAAGCAACGGTTCGGTTCAACTCGAAGATGGAATGCATGATGGACTCATCACTCTGGAATAGTCAATAACCAATCTGGAGGCAGATGTCATCTCATTGAAACTGAGAGGCCCAGCGAACTAGTAGTTTCGTACAATGCGTGTGGTTTATTCTCAGAAAAAGCAGGAATTTTGCATGGAATGAAAAATACCATGCATTGCCTTCCATCTTCGAGTAGAACCGAACCATTGCTTCGGTCAATCGTCTGGTCAGCACTAATTCTATATTAGCTACCAGTTTGTTTAGCACTCTTGGCTTCCTTAAGAGGTTTTCCACGGTGTATTTCATGTATTTTTTCTCATTTAGCAACTTTAATATATTCCACCAGTTGTATTAAAGTGTTTTATTCACTTGAATTATTTTCTAAACTTTTATTCTTTATAGTAAAAACCAGTAACACAAATTCCTGATTTTAATGAGAATCGTCCTAGTAGTTCTGGCTTAGGTGCGAGAACTTACTGCTTAATACCCTAACTTTGCCTTCAATTGACGAGTTGAACGCATCATGGCTGGAGGCTCTAGCAGGTGAGCTGAATTTTTTTTAGCTGCCAGTTTGTTGGTGATCTCAGCTTCATTGGGATGACCTCTGCATTCAGCTCGGTTATTCTAAACCAATGAGTCTCTAACAAGGACGAAACTGCAGTCTCTGTGATAACTGGACTGTTGACGTATTGCTTGTAACATACAGGGTGTTCCGTTTCAAGCTGCAAGAACTTTTGTTTTTGCAACCGTTAGTCCTAGATATATACTTCCAATTGCAAATATGTTCAAAATCAGATGCAGAGTTAAAATATTGAAAGTTTAAAGGGAAAATAAAAATGTCAAAAAATACGTAATTTAACTTTTAATACGGGCTCCGAGTCCCCTAACTTATAGTTAAAAAAATAATCTCCATTGAAAAATAATTCCAGCACAAAAAGTTTGAAATTAGAACGACCAATATTCACTGAGATATGAAACGCGGCATTTTGTGACTAAGACCACTTTTCACTCGCCGTCAATAACACCTTTTGAGGGAAAATATAGTGGGTAACAAGTGTTTAAAATGACATGTGTGCATAGCGAGTGATTTTTCAAATTATTTGAGGTTTTGTAATGTTTTTGCGTATCACGGCATAACATTTGCATTTTTTTGAATAGCAATGAAAAATATTAATACCTTGTTTTTCTTACTTTGACCACCTGTCATTCTTCTGAAAGGGTGATAATTTCCTATCTCATCTTCTGTATGATTCCTTAAAACTTCGAAATGGAATATCTTCTTGGGTTTTGGTCGCACAACTGTCAAGTTTTTTGTGTTGGTAATAGTTTTTAATGAGGATAATTTCTCTAAATACAAGTTAAGAGATCTAGAACCAGTATAAAAAGTTAAATTTCATATTTTTTGACTTATTTTCATTTTTGCTTCAAACTTTCAATGTCTTAACTCTGCATCTGATTTAAAACATTCTTGCAATTGCAAGTATACATCTAGGACTAGTGGTTGCGAAAATCAAGGTCTTCCCGGTTAAAACGTTACCGGTTAAACACCCTGTTTTAGTTTGTTAACCGACTCTAGGTTCTGTCTCTTATCCTATTTTAAAGCATTTTTCTTTTCTGAAGGATTTCAGATGGCGATCACGTGACGTGTCGATCAGAGAAGGAACATAGGCAGTGTTGACTCTTGACGTTGCGTTCTTCATACAGGTATGTCTTTGTTACAAAAGGCTAGTGTGCTGGTGGAGGTAAGCTTTTCTCACTTGATTTTTCATTCGTTGGTATGTGAAATGTATGGTGTCAGAAATAATAATCAGATAGTTAACAATTGTAGCATGATTTGTTGTTAAATCTGTTACCATTTTTATGACAGTAACGGCAAGCGGTGGCGCGGAGGAAGGGGGATTTTGGGGGTGAAAACACCCCCTCAGAGGAATTGGTTTTAACAAAAATGCAAATTCTAAAACAGTAGTTTATGCATATGAAAGGGCTATTTAGATCAAAAAATCCCCTTCAGAAGTAATTTCTGATGAAAAAATCCCCTTCAGAAGTAATTTCTGATGAAAAAAATCACCTTCAGAAGTAATTTCTGATGAAAAAATCACCTTCAGAAGTAATTTCTGATGAAAAAATCACCTTCAGAAGTAATATCTGATGAAAAAATCACCTTCAGAAGTAATTTCTGATGAAAAAATCACCTTCAGAAGTAACTTCTGATGAAAAAATCACCTTCAGAAGTAATTTCTGATGAAAAAATCACCTTCAGAAGTAACTTCTGATGAAAAAATCACCTTCAGAAGTAATTTCTGATGAAAAAATCACCTTCAGAAGTAATTTCTGATGAAAAAATCCCCTTCAGAAGTAATTTCTGATGAAAAAATCACCTTCAGAAGTAATTTCTGATGAAAAAATCCCCTTCAGAAGTAATTTCTGATCGAAAAAATCCCCTTCAGAAGGAATTTCTGATCGAAAAAATCCAATTCAGAAGGAATTTCTGATCGAAAAAATCCAATTCAGAAGGAATTTCTGATCGAAAAAATCCAATTCAGAAGGAATTTCTGATCGAAAAAATCCAATTCAGAAGGAATTTCTGATCGAAAAAATCCAATTCAGAAGGAATTTCTGATCGAAAAAATCCAATTCAGAAGGAATTTCTGATCAAAAACCCTTCCAGAAGATAATTCTGGCTGCGCTAGTGGCTGCAAATATAGCAAAGCGTTATAAGTTTACTAGCCGCATTGCCTGGCGTCGCAAAGACAACCTCAAAAATAAAAGTTGTCAAAGAACGCAGGGTGTACATTAAAGAAAAAAAAAAGTTTGCAAATTATCCTTAAATGTGTGGAACAGAGCAATTTCATGTCTCAAAATTTCCATTTAGAATAAGAGGGGGGGGGGGGGTAAAATTCCGCAAATTCATTTATTTAAAGTAGTAAGCGTTTAGTTTCATGGATTTTCTGGAAAAAATACCCTAAGATGAGAGGTCGGGGTAAATCGGTGGATTCACTCAATACTGAAAAATTTTGTGCTTCGAGATCCAGGCTGTATTTCAGGTGAAAATTAAGGAAAATAGCCAAACGGTTTCTCAAAATCAGACAATAAAACATCACACCTGCACGAAAATCTCCCTCCGTTCTACATCTTTTGAAAATCTTAAGAGGGGGATCCTTTTTCCCGTTTTACTAAGCTTAATAAAACTTATGAAAGTATAAAGGAACAAAGTTATGAAAATAAAAACGAAGCGAAATGATACTAAAGATTTTTAATCGATTTTTTTGAATAATGGAAAACATGGGACTTTCTTTCAGTACTTTTAAATTTCAAATTAACTAGTGCGTAATTAATCGTAGAATGCTGAATAAAAAGTGTACGCCTTCTAATTATGGATATGTGCAAGTACTTATTAATGCTTTTAGATAAGTGTTTTTTTCCTCACCCCGATATTACGAATAACCCCAATTTTACGTATAAAAGCTTCGGTTTCCATGAATTCGTTAAATTGGAGTCCGACTGTATAACCAAACAGGCAGTTTCTTCGTTAAAATGCAGAAAAGTAGAAGCAATTTTCACCCGTCATACCGACGGGCGATTTCCTAGTTTCTAAATAAAGCTATAATCTGGAATCCTAGCCCCTATGCGTTAAGATTATATTTATAGAAATTGTGATCAGAATTCTTCCGAGGAAAATTAGTCATTCAAAAAGTATAACTTCTGGCCTATGGGAAGCTCCATCCCATGCCATAAACGTCGATTTACTAACAGGAGGCTAATGTAAAGCCCGAAATGCTATGCACTAAAGCAGCGGTCGGCAACCTGAATTAACTGAAGATATTTCTAAGTTGAGTGGAAAAACAAGATGGACTTGTGTGTGTGTAAGGGGGGAAGGGCCCGGGGTGCATACACTATAGGCTTAAACGGATGTTTTGCATACATGCTAAAGTTGAGACTGTGCTGACATCACTCTAGGTAAACTCTTACAGAAAAATGTATACTTTGTTATTTATTAAGTCGTTGCTTTATACAGCAAAAATGTTTCTATTACCATCATCGGAATATTTTCAGACACAAGTATAATGTTTACTTTAAAAATGATAAAATAGTGACTGGAAAAGTTCCAATGGCTATAAAAAGCTTGAAAGATTTTCAAGTAACTTTCAATTCAGATGTTTAA
The DNA here is from genome assembly GCF_026930045.1 of Uloborus diversus. Taxonomy (NCBI): domain Eukaryota; kingdom Metazoa; phylum Arthropoda; class Arachnida; order Araneae; family Uloboridae; genus Uloborus; species Uloborus diversus. The sequence goes on along the minus strand of NW_026558065.1, from coordinate 251,509 downwards.
CCAAACTTTGTTCCTTGAATTATGGTTTTATAATTCAAGGTTTACCAACAACAGAATTGTATCACAGAACCTAACAGTAAATTTAGATTAGTTTTTTCTTCGCAATATGGATCAGAATTGTAAAACAACAAAATTAGAGAAAAAGTACATGTTTAGGGATCACGCTCAGCCTACCGAACGATTTACGGGTAAGTACTGGGTAGTTCGCACATTTCTAACACTTTTCCGACCGATCAAAGAGATAGATATACTGCGAATTAAAAGTCGGGAAGATCTCTCCGATGTGTGACAAAATAGTTAAATGTTGGGCAAAGTGAAATAGTTAAGATAGCGTACCTTTGAACAATTTGGAAATTTGATTTGAAAACTGCAGTACATAAAGAAAATTGGATTTAATTAAACTTACATTTTTAATTTTCGGTTGATAACTTGTACCTTCAAAAAAAAAAAAAGTCCAACAGACCAACTGAAGAAAAGCATTTTGCAAGAACGGAAAAAAAAGAGAAATGGTTATAATTAGCATTTGATAATGGCGCATTAACGTAATCGCAAATCATCCTTAACTTGAAAAATGCGTGTTTGAATTCTGAAATTTCATTGTACGGTTAACAGAGGTTACTATAAAACGTTTTTGTGCTGTATTAAGTATACGGTGCACTAAAAACAAATCAATGGTTTCATTAAAGTGACAAAATTTTAAGAGCCTCGAACTTTTATAGGTATGTTCATGAAAAACATACATGTTGTTTTTGCAAAAAATGGATTTACATTTAAAGAACTCAAACCAATTAATTGTAACAATAAAGTTTTTAATTTATTTCCGGTGAGTTTCAAAAGGCTAATTCAGATATTGTTTTTATTATTACGAAAAACTAAGTACAATGTCACTGTTAAAGTTCAAAATTTGTTACAAGTTGACACTAGTCAGTGAAAACATATTAATAAATAATATTCTTATAAGACACCGGTGGAAGACAATATTTCCAGAAAACCACCGGTTAAAAGAGACTTTCTTGAACTCCAAGCTTTCACATTAACATATGTCCTAAAAAATATCCATTTCTCTGTTATTTATTTTGTTCTATAAATATGGTGTTGCGTCAAGTCTCTGGTGTCAACTCAGACCTGTGAGCAAATGCAGGAATATGCTTAATTAAATTCGCGTTCATGTCTCTACGGAGCAGGAGGCATGCTATTATGGTTGGTAGCTTCAGCTAGTTTTCAAAATTTGTTAGGAAGAAGGCTGCATCAACAGCCTTCGTGCATTTCATTGTTCAGAGGGGGTTGAAAAAACCTCATCTTAACAGTGATAGTATAGTTTCCTCAACTTCCACGAGACAGGTTTTCTTGATTAAGCTACCTAAAGTAATAGCCTTTTGCTTAAAAGATGAGTGAGTAGGATTGAATTCAAAGATAGAATGCTCCATTTATTAGAAAAAAAAGTTTTTAATGCTCACATGGTCTCTCAACTTGTGTTACCTAAAATACTGTTTCAAAAGACAGCATTTTCTTTTGGATTTCCATGTTATGGCAAATTGCATATGTCAAATTTAAAATGAATTTGGTTATGTTTGATAAAATTAATGTCTATTTAGTCCTGTGAGCAAGTGCAGGGAATATGCTTGATTAAATTCGCGTTCATGTCTCTACGGAGCAGGAGGCATGCTATTATGGTTGGTAGCTTCAGCTAGTTTTCAAAATTTGTTAGGAAGAAGGCTGCATCAACAGCCTTCGTGCATTTCATTGTTCAGAGGGGGTTGAAAAAATCTCATCTTAACAGTGATAGTATAGTTTCCTCAACTTCCACGAGACAGGTTTTCTTGATTAAGCTACCTAAAGTAATAGCCTTTTGCTTAAAAGATGAGTGAGTAGGATTGAATTCAAAGATAGAATGCTCCATTTATTAGAAAAAAAAGTTTTTAATGCTCACATGGTCTCTCAACTTGTGTTACCTAAAATACTGTTTCAAAAGACAGCATTTTCTTTTGGATTTCCATGTTATGGCAAATTGCATATGTCAAATTTAAAATGAATTTGGTTATGTTTGATAAAATTAATGTCTATTTAGTCCTGTGAGCAAGTGCAGGGAATATGCTTGATTAAATTCGCGTTCATGTCTCTACGGAGCAGGAGGCATGCTATTATGGTTGGTAGCTTCAGCTAGTTTTCAAAATTTGTTAGGAAGAAGGCTGCATCAACAGCCTTCGTGCATTTCATTGTTCAGAGGGGGTTGAAAAAACCTCATCTTAACAGTGATAGTATAGTTTCCTCAACTTCCACGAGGGACAGGTTTTCTTGATTAAGCTACCTAAAGTAATAGCCTTTTGCTTAAAAGATGAGTGAGTAGGATTGAATTCAAAGATAGAATGCTCCATTTATTAGAAAAAAAAGTTTTTAATGCTCACATGGTCTCTCAACTTGTGTTACCTAAAATACTGTTTCAAAAGACAGCATTTTCTTTTGGATTTCCATGTTATGGCAAATTGCATATGTCAAATTTAAAATGAATTTGGTTATGTTTGATAAAATTAATGTCTATTTAGTCCTGTGAGCAAGTGCAGGGAATATGCTTGATTAAATTCGCGTTCATGTCTCTACGGAGCAGGAGGCATGCTATTATGGCTGGTAGCTTCAGCTAGTTTTCAAAATTTGTTAGGAAGAAGGCTGCATTAACAGCCTTCGTGCATTTCATTGTTCAGAGGGGGTTGAAAAAACCTAATCTGAACAGTGACAGTATAGTTTCCTTAACTTCCACGAGACAGGTTTTCTTAATTAAGCTACCTAAAGTAATAGCCTTTTGCTTAAAAGATGAGTAAGTAGGATTAAATTCAAAAATACAATGCTCCATTTATTAGACAAAAATAGGTTTTAATGCTCACATGGTCCCTCAACTAGTGTTATCTAAAATACTGTTTCAAAAGACAGCATTTTCTTTTGGATTTCCATGTTATGGCGAATTGCATATGTCAAATCTAAAATGAAACTTTGCCTATTTGTTACATGAATATGGTTATGTTTGATAAAATTAATGTCTATTTAGACCTGTGAGCAAGTGCAGGGAATATGCTTTATTTAATTCGCGTCCATGTCTCTACGGAGCAGGAGGCGCGCTATTATGACTGGTAGCTTCAGCTAATTTAAAAAAAATTAGGAGTTAGAGTTTTGTTAGCCTTGTTTTTAACATTGAATTTTTTAAAGTTTTGTAATGATAGGGTTTTTTTAAGCTTCCTTAAATAATCTTTTATTGGAAATGTAAGTGCATAAGGTTAATTTTAAATCTTCAATGATCTATTTAGTTGTCAAAGGTCTTTAATTAAGCTCACATGGTTTTTGTGCTTATAGACATGACCACATAATGTTCTTAAGTTTTAAAATCTATAACTATTATTTTTAAAATTAGAGTTTTTTTTACAGTGTAACATATATAAAAATTTACTTTCACCATTGTAAATTATATAGAAAATGAAAAAAAAACTTACAACTGTATTTTGAAGAGAAAACGTGTAGGAACTTTTTTAATTTGTTGTCCTTTTGGTCGAAAAAAAGCAGATGAATTGTTCTTGAAATGCACCGCCAGCTCGGTCATTCCAGCCGAGGACTGCAGTTTCGTGCTTATTAGCACTCATCAGCCCGGTATAGGAACTGACTGTGCTGGAGGTGGAAAACCTCTTAAGGATGCCAAGAGTGCCAAACAAACTTATATCTACTTTATTGGTAGTTGTAACTTATTGAAAATTGTTCTTGATTGTTGGAGATAAATTTGATTTCCTCTTACGCTCATTTTAGTGAGCTGTTGACTTTCTACAGGTTCTTGATCAGGGCAGTGGGATTAAGAATCGAGCAACTGGTTCGTAGAAGCTGCAGATTTTCTCTGCGGGGGAGAACCAGTCGGTTCCAAAACTGCTGGGCACCCTTCATCAAACCGAAACGAAATGTTTTACCTCAGTTGTTTTAAGTTTACGGTTTTTTTATGCAACCTAAATTTTTGATCCCTAAATATAGTTTATTATGTTGTGTTGCTTTTATGTACATACATTTCATTTAAAATTTGTTTTGTAAAAGATAGCACTGAGAGCCTTCGGACATTGTCTTGTTCGGAGGATACATCCTTACAATTGAGTGTTATTTCCTGCGCCTTCTTAAAATATAACTTTTCCTGTAAATACTTATTTGCCGTTATTTGCTTTACATAAATTGTGTTGAATCTTTCAAAATGATTTGTATAAATCTAAGATGTTTTGAAGCATAAGTTTAACATATTATTTTATTGTCAGCAACTTATGTTTGTTAAGTTGGAGACTTCTTTACTGTAAAATGTATGAAATGTACGAAAATCTACCTGTTCCATTGCTAAATACGAAGAAAAGTGATATCTCTGCAAATTCATGCTGCGGAGGAATTCGTTGGAAATGTCGAAAATTAGTTTAATTGCAAATTGTACTTTATGTTTTCATTTTTATTGCTTTATAATGTATGGACTCGGTACAGTAGAATTGTTCCTGTTTTTAAAGATTGGCGTGTCTGTGAAAGCTTACTTCAGTAAACCGAATCCAGATTCAGAGTTCTTGGTTAGGGCAGCGGGACTAGGAACAGAGCAACTGGTTCGTAGAAGCTGCAGATTTTTTCTGCGGGGGAGAACCAGTCTGTTCCGATACTACTCTGCATTCTAGATTTAACAGACGAAACTCTCTTGCGCCAAACGAAATGTGTTAGTTGTTCGTTTTACGATATTAATCTGTTGTGTATGTATTTTTAAAAATCTAATTGTATTTGTTGTGCTATGGTCATGTCTATGGGTAACAGTTTAAAAGGAAAGTGGTGGTGCCATTGCTTCGTAATGTTGGACTGTTAACAGAAGTCAGCTTAACGTACCAGAGATGTCGCCACTAGTCATCTCCATCTACGCTGTTCGGACGTGAGGCCGCTGAAGGTGGGTGATGGAATTCTCACATTTCCTGTGCTGGTGGTAGTGATGAACGACAAACACAGTCTGCTGATTTTGCAAGCACGAACTGTGTACCTACTCGGTGGGGTTTGGTAGCCTTGATCATCGAACCCGAAATTCTTCGATCCCGAGTCTGATGCCTTATTGGCTACGCTTCCTACTGCCGAATATTGTCTTATAGTATAATTTTGTGATGTGTATATGATATTTAATGTTTTAGCTTAGGAGTTCCCAAAATTTTTGATTCGCGGCATCCTTTGAAGAAAAAGAAATCTCTCACGGTACTCTAGCCGTGTCATATGTATCTCGGCATTTCGCGGCCCCCCTCGCCCGTGTTTGTGGCACCCACTTTTGGAACCTCTGTTAGCAGAAATGTTACGTACTTTATAGCTCCAAATAAGACTTTTTTTGTGAACTATCTGTCGTGAATGGGACACGATTCTGTCAAACATTATGCGAAGCCTTTGATTGGAAATTTCAGAATTTAAAAATTGTGGTTTGAGGTATTTCTTTTATTAGTCAGGAATACCTTTTGACGTTATGTAAGAGCTTTTGAGGTAATGGGTAATTTTGACACAATTAAATATGTTTTTTGCAATACTTCTCATGAAAAATAATCACATTACTAAAATATTTGAACATTTTAAAAAGTTAACGAGAATACGTTTAAAAACTTTTAATTGCTTCAAGTTATTATTTTTTAATATTTAAGATCAAGTAATATGATTTTCAATCGCCATACATACGTCATGAAGTGAAATACATAGGTTTATGAAGTCTTATTTAAATTATGTACACTTATTTCTCCAGCTTCATTTATTGCATTCGGAATACCTTTTTAAAGTATAAGTTGAGCGATTTTTAGCATTAGTTCAGCATTAAATATTAGTTTTTAAAAAAAGTTTGAAAATGTAGCGATAAAAATTTAAAAAAAAAATTGATTTGAATAATTCTTAAGCACCACTCGTTGCAGTGCAATTCGTAAGTACTGTCTGACAAATAAAAAAAAATCTTTGCAATTGGTTCTGTCTACGAGTTGGAGAAATTAACTTTTACTATCAGTACTCGCTTCTGTGAAAAAGTATAACATAAAACAATTAAGAGATAGCTAAAAAAAAAATAATTGCTTTCCTTTATTTTTGGTAAAATAAACAATTAAAAACGTCTTTTAACGGTAGGAAATCGAATTTATAATAAAATAGATAATGGATTCATACCTAACTGTAAATAAAATTTTAGTGGCTTAAAAACTAGTTACTTTGCCGAATAACTGACCTCATCACTATTAACGGCGTTTACTATAGCAAAACAAATTTTAACCAAGTGTAACTGCTCAACTTTAACTGCTTCATTTTACGTTTATACGCGGAGCAAATAAAATGAACATTTTTTAACATTCACTTGTTTATTTTATCGACCTTGTTCCTGATGAAAAAGTACTTGCTTCCAAGTTAAATCACAAGACGGCTTTTAACGACTTTTTACAGAAGAATTCTAACCTAAATTTCCATGAATAAATGATCTAAACTTATTGCACGGTTCTGAGCTGCTATTCTGTAGTTGTTAAAATCAGGAAAACGGCACTAAATTTGACATGATAAATCACAGTTTAACTCATTAAAACTATTTTAACAAAATAGAGGCACAATTTTTATTGAGTTATTTGCATTGGTACGTACTAGCAGTACCCGCACAGCGATGCCCGTGATAAGAATTAAAATGTGCTAAAGAAAGTCCTTTGAATAAATAAAAGTCTAAACTAAGGACAGTAAAACATCCATAAACAATGACAGCTTTCCACAAAATGTTTTTTTTTTTTTGAAAAAAGAAAAAATGCGGAAAACTATCGTCTGAGAGGGAAAAAAAAATCTCGTTGAATACTCGAAAATTGTCGTCAGAAATTTTTTTTATTCGGTTAAAATGCGGGGTAAACAAATCAAAAATTTGAATGGACGTATGCGAGTGCTTAGTCACTGAATGCCGAACATGAGGTTACACAATGAAATTTCTGAAACTGGCCATTTTGTTGAAATATAACCTAGTAACGGATCGAGGCGAGCCTTGAAAATTGGCTCGCTTAGAATCGCTTGTATCTCCTGTTCTAATTGATCTAATTGATTGAGAGAAATAGAACAAACATCTTGTTCAGAAAAAAAAATCTTTTCAACGACAGATGTTAAGGGGTGGGGATAATTCTTTTCCTCCCAATTAGGCGAAATATAGGAAATGTGAAGAAAAAAAATATAAAAAAAATAATTTGAAATTTAGAATTCCGGCTTCGAGGTGCAGACCCCCGGGACACGTTCAAATTTTGTGCCTCGTTTCTGGGCTATAGGTTCTACAGGGCTTCTTGGCCATTGGATACAAAAAAAAAGGAAGGAAGGAAGAAAGACATTTCCTTACCTTTTATATATATATATACTAGAAAGTCGCCCGTCATGGTATGACGGGTGAAAATTGTTTGTACATTTGAACGAAGCAATTGCCTGTTTGGTGTTATTTTGATACTTGATATTTTAACCCTATCACCAGTGGATTAACCCTAAACTCAGTAGATAGCGTCAATTCGCATCTCCAGATAGCTTCAGATAGTTTATAGTGTAATGTAATTGCAGAACAATAGAAAAGAAAACTCTCTACAAACACTATGATAAGTCTCATCAATCTTCAAAGCAAGTTATAAGTTACAGTATTTGTTTGTTTTACCCTTTTCATCCGCCATTAGACAGTGGCTGCAGCGCCCCCATAGTTCATTGTAGTTGCGAATTGTTTTGGTTCCTTCGTTTAGTCTTATCAGTAAAACTGTTAAGTTGCCGAATCGAGTTCAGCCTTGTCACAATGAAGCTTTTCCATGCGTGTTAAACATCACCAAACATATTATCAAATGATCATGCCGTAGCGCGAGTTTCATTGTTGAAGCACAGGGGCTACTTTTTCATCAGCTATTATTTGAATGAGGATATATATAGAGAGAGAATGCGCTTTGTCTGGTTAACACAGCATGGAGTCAAGTCCTGCTAATTACGCGAAGAATGATTCCGATCCTATTCCAGTGGTCAGAAGGCCAATAGAAGATTACAAATAAAAAATTGAAACAATTCTGTGGCAAAGAATCATAATGGAATGCCGAACAGTTAAAAATAAAAAAAGTTCAAAAAAAATTTCATTGTAAAACTGGACGAAATTATGAGGACAAAGTGTGTTTTGTTTGAAACACTCTAATAATTAATAATTTCGCGCTACTTTTCAATCCTTTTTATCAGTTTTAACGTCGGGGAAGTAGAAGTACACTCTTGTTCTTAGAACTTTTTATCCTAGCTTTTCCGGGGGACGAAAGGAGTGCTTGCTTGGTTCGAAATTAAATGCCATTTTGGTCATACTTCGTGTACTAGAGCGCCCCTCAAAGCTTTCATTAAACTTGAATCGGCCCTTTTGGCAGGGCAGTAATTTCATGAAATTAGCATCAAGTCATTGTTGGGTCACGAAATGAACAAATCATTTCCTAGATTTCAATGAAACTTTTATTTAGTTAAATCATGCATATCTATAAGGGAATGCAAAGTATCTTATATAATTAAACACTTAGCGTATGTATCTATGTATGTACCTATGTAGTCATCTATGTCCAAGTTTCTTCTCCCGATCGGCAGTGAACTGACTATCGAACCAGATATCGATGGATTCGTAATCTTCTCTTCTTTACGTTTGGCTATTTAAAATAACCCTCCTATTACAATTAACGGAGATATCAATTAAAAACTATTAATTATAACACTTAGATTTTGTCGCAAAATCCCTATTTTTAAAGCTTTTGTATACTATTATTCAGTGCTTCATCTCAACTTTCCGCAACACGGCTTTTATTAAAATTTGTGGCTTTTTGAAGAAAATCATTGCGAAGCAAGATCTGTTGCCGTTGATTTCTTCGAACAGGAGCAAGTGAAATTCTTGCTTTTTTTAAAGGCTTTTCCTGCAATCGAGAGACTTAAAATGTTTACTTTTTGGTTATTTTTTCGCAATCTGCCGCAAAATTTAACTGTGTGTGTGTGTGTTTTTTTTTTTTTTTTTTTTGTTCAAGACTGATTGTCGAACACGCGTCACTTTATCTTTTATTTTAGAGGTGGACCGTGCAGAGCCGGGCGACGCAGGTAGTGAAAATTTAAAATTTGTCTGTTGCTTTGTTATTGAAGTTAGGAGTTGATGCTTACACTAAGTGTAAGTTTTCAGAATTCATGACTGCCAGTTTGTGACTCAATAACTCCATGATTTATGAAGTCACATTTAAAAAGTAAATACTCCCACATTCTACAAAGAAATCTCTATTAAGAAAGAGGAAAGTAACATTTATTCGGAGCTTTTTTGAATCTGAGATGCTAACAAAGATTGAAAATTTGCCAATTTACTTCAGATTTCAAAGTCTAGCTCTTTTAATGGAAAAAAATATCATCAAAAATGATTTAGATTGAAAAAACTATATATAACTGTGTGGTCGAATTGTTTTTGAATTCCTTAATAATGTAATATTCCTTTAAAAAATCAAAAACTTCCGAAATTTTCATTTTTTCCAATGTTTCAGATGTTTGTTTGAACATGGGGGAATGCCCTTAACTTACGTGATTTTTTTTTTTTTTTACCTAGCATACTGAAGTGTCTTAAAGATAATACTAAATTTTAATTATTGCATTCAGCTTTTTTTTGTGCCTACATTAAGGAAATTTTACCTCAGTTCGAGTTAGTTATGGCTTTCTATTGGAGGTTCAGCAAGACTTCACCATTTTTTTTTTTTTTTTTGTTTTATTTTCTTGTGTTTCATAAGGGTAAGCCAGTGCTTTTTTCCTTGCGGGAGGCGGAACCCCTCTTTCTTACTGGCGCCCCCGATTTATATAGGGAGGGCGCAATTGACCCAAATACCCCCCCCCCTTCCTCTGGAGCCGCGTCCGACAGCAATCGGCAGGTTAATAGCAGTATTTTCAGAAATGAAACTTGGAGACAGTTGAAGAAAATCTCTTGGTTTTTTTTCATAAAAATCAATAAAATATTGAAGTTTAAAAAAAAAGTTTTTTCTTTAGTCATCAATACACTATAGAAATTTATAAAAAAAGGTTTTCTCTTTAGTCATTAATACAGTATTGAAGTTTAAAAAAAATGATTTTTAGTCATACAATATTGAAGGGGAAAAAAGTTTTCTCTTTAGTGGACACCTAATAAACATTTCTAAATAGTAGAGTTTTAAAATAGCACAAATGCAGAAAAATGAAAAATTAGGCTGCTGTCATTTATCTGCCGACAGCAGACCTAATGCCGGAAATTTTTTTCAAATGTTACCTGCAAATGTAGAAGAATAACTGATTTGTTTTGTTTTGAGTTTCTTTTATGAGCTTTAGGTTTGAAACCTGCAGAGTATGGAAAGATGAAGCAAATTAAAACCGTCCAACTCTGAGGAGACCGGGAGAAATTTTTAAGAAGTGGCATACGAAATTTATACTTTCCAAATCTCTGGTGATTTCAAAGGAGTACATTTTAGTAAGTCGATGCTGCTCTGTTTTATTATGTTAATTCTCCGAGGTAAAGAGTTGTCTTATTAAAAATATTTTTAAATAGTACGAGAACTAAATAATTGAAATAAGTTTCGTCTGTTTTAGAGCCAAACTTTTGAAAGGCGTGGACAGATCAGTGATAACGAAGAGAAAAAGAGGTAAATATGAACTACGTTTGGAGCGAAGCGAGAGAAGTTTTTAAAAAGTGCCATTTTCGGAACCTGTGGTAAATTTAACGGAGTACATTATGTAGTAAGTCGATACTGCTCTGTTTTATTACTTTTCTGAAACTAAGAGTTAGCTTAGTAAAAATATTTTTACATAGGGTAATGGCACCAGTTACAGACATGCTTAAGACATCGCTCTCAGGTTAACTCAATGTTCGGAGCCTTTTGATGGATTTAGACTTTGAAAACTATTTCTCTCTCATGCAACTACATCTCAGCTAACGTTTGGCAGCTCATGGATCCTCTGAATGAGTTCATTATATTTTTATTTGATACATTTCAAAAAAAGGTCAAACCCCCCAGTAACAAACACCGACAATGGGGTCGTTTCCAAAATTTTAAGTGTTTTTTTCTGAAAGAGTATGCTTAAAAACATCGGATCTGAATATTTTTAAAATAATTTGCTTAAGTTTAACATTAAAAAAAATAAATAAAATAAATCGGTGTGTTTTCATTGTTTACATTTCTTGGCAATGACATCACAAATGATGAAACGCCATTCTGTGTTGCCATTCACAGAACAAAATCTTTAATTCGCATCTTTACTCACGTGTATTGGCAACGATAGGGATGATAGCAAGCGTCGAGTGCAATTTTAATTCGCTGCTTGATTATCATAACGTGGAAAGGTAGTAGGAAGATGCGGCAAAGTGCATCATTTGTGACGTCATAAAGACCACGCCTTGTTTAAAAAATCGGACATTTTAAAAAATTCATTTTCCCCAACAGTTTTTTTTTTTTTTTTTTTTTTTTAATTCAAGTACTTTCTGGGCCCATGTTTTTTTTTTTTTTTTTTTTTTTTTTTTTTTTTTTTTTGTGCTCATTCTATCCATTTCAATGACTAAAAGTAGTACTTTTGACTGAAGGAAACCACCCCATTCTTAATGATATCCAGTAACAGATACGATACAGGAAGGATGAGTAATGGACAGAATTCTCGTTTTCTCTTCAAAATGTGCAAAAGTTCTTTCATTTTTAGACCTGAAATATTATTAAATTCAAAATGAATATGAAACACCGGCAGACCTCGTGGTGGCTGTTCATAACTCTCCACCACTGCCTGTAACCAACAGGCTCATAAAATTCACTCTGATAAACACTAGATGGTTGCACCGTATTCATGGGTCGCAGCACCATCAGTTTCAACCGCCTAAAATTCTTATTTAAATCCAAACTTACGAATGTCTGTTACTGGACCCTTGTCTGTTACTGGTGCTGTTACTGTAGCACGAGAAATACGTAAAAAATAATTGAAATTTATTTAGTTTCAGAGTTTTACATTTCGGGCGAGTCTATTTGCGAAGATTTGTTTGCTAAGAATGCGTGTGCAAGCACGAACTACATGTCTGAAAGACTGAGATGTTCAGCTAGAATGTGACTTGGCCATCTCCAATTTTTATGATTTAACTGGAGAAGATGAAGTAAGTCAATAATCATATCTGCCAACTCTTCCGTTTTTGACAGAGGACACGTTTTTAACAGGCTTTTATTAGCTTCACTTGTATGTTTGTGAGTAACTCTCCTTTGGACTACGAGCTAGTGGCTTATTACTGTTAGTACATGGCATCACTTTATGAGCGTTCGTAGCCGTAGCGGTCTAAGGCGCGGGTCTTCGCTGACGTCCACCTCCGGGAATCATTGAGCGTGTGTTCTAATCCCGTCTACACCAAAATTAAATTTATAATCTTGCAACTTAATTTTCGTCCACTTTTTGTGATCGGATTTTTTTTAAATTTGGAATGCAACCTCATACCCGATGACAGTGCAATATTCTTTAATCAAATTAATTTCTTAACGATAAGTTATTAGTTTATTCTAATTATCAGGTTTTTTTAGCTTAATTTGTATGTTTGTGGGTTCAACTTTATTTTGGTCAAATAGTCACTGGCTTATTAGAATTACTAACAACGTACAAATCAGAGCTGTTGAGTGTAACAATGTTTGCACATGAATATGCCAGAAAGCATTCAAAATGTCTGATGCAAATAATGCAATAGAATACTAAGATACATTCCATTATAAAAATCGAACACACGCACAAAGATTTCATTTAAGAGTCACAAGTATTTGCGATAGTTAGTATCTAAATATTTGGAGGGGAAAAAACAGTAATAAAATGAATACGTGAAATACACCGCCAGCTCAGTCATTTCCAGCCAAGGACTGCACTCATCAGCCCGGCATAGGAAAGTGACTGAGCTGGAGATGGAAAACCTCTTAAGGAAGCCAAGAGTGCGAAACAAACTGGTAGCTAATATAAAATTAGCAGCCCAGACGAGTGACCGAAGCAATGGTTCGGTTCAACTCGAAGATTGAACGCAAGGCAAGGTATATTCAGTAAATTACCGCCCATTATCCAGAGCTAAAGCAGAAATACGTGAAACACACCGCCAGCTCAGTCCTCGGCTGGAAATGACTGAGCTGGCGGTGTATTTCACGTATTTCTGCTTTAGCCCTGACTAATGGGCGGTAATTTACTGAATATAGTAATAAAAGGACTTTATATTTTTCAGAAATAAAAATACAAACAACTAATTTTTGATTATTTGAGTACAAAAACTAGAATCGTATGTCCACAATCTTTGAGGGGTCTATCTCTCTGAGAATCCCCCTCCCCCCCAGAATTAGAATCATCCTTAGATTATTAAAAATCAAAGTCGGGTTTTTTATTTGCTATTAAATAGAAACTGGCAACGGATAAAAATTTGAAATCATTGCGTTTTATTTCCTTGTCGGGCCAACAATGAATTCGGTTATCATATCAATCGCCTGAGTAAAAGGCTTAGCCGTCATTAAAATCTGCTTAAAAAACGTTGTAATTCGAATTCTATGGAAGTTCCAAACACATTCTATCAGACGCGGGAAAAAAGTCTTCATTTTGGTATTAAAGTTTAACATTTTAAACTACTTTCACTGCAAAAATCGCGAAAAACCTTTTAGAGGTTTTTAACTAATATCTTCGTTAATTACTGTCATCCAAAGATGCAACCCCTAGCTAAGAACACTATCGATCAACTCTCCTTTCAAACAATTTTTTTTTCAAATTCGGCCCATCCGTTTAGGCGCTAGAGTGCCACAGACAGACAAATACACAGACACGTCAAACTTATAACCCTTTCCGTTGTGTGTCGGGGGGTAAAAATATTTAATGAATTGAAAATACTACTGTTGTTTATAATCGTTTGCATGTTTTTATAAAGTATTTGAATGCGAAGTGGTTGTTTAATATTGTCAGCGTTTAAGCGGGGGGGGGGGGGGGGGTCATGACCCTCTCTTTGTGATATCCGTGCCTCCGCAAACCTCTGTGACGCTGAACTGTATCTTTGTAATACAAACACAGTTTTTCCCTTTACGTGGTATGTGTTCACTAGCGGTTATAACACGCAAGGGATTAAAGGCTACTTAAATCACGAGTAGCAAGAGCTGTAAACAATTTTAAGTTACTGTACTTAAATCAGAACTACAGGCATATTCCGACAGCACGGGTATATGGCACTCAGAGACTGCAATTTCATCCTCATTGTGGACTCATCAGTCTGAAATAGTTCTAAACCTGTGGTTTTTACCTTCAATGGACGAGTTCAGTAACACCATTGTTTTTGCTGCTATATTAGGTGTGCCATATTAGTCTTAGCTACCAGCTAGAAAGTAATCTCAGCCTCTATTAGCATAGATCTTAAAATAGAATAGATGTGCCTTCTCCCCACTTTTCTTCTCAGAGCGCGCGTCAACATCCCCCGTTGGACATCACGTGATCAAGGGACTCCCCTCACAAGAAACTGTTTCCCTTATCGAAGAGAATCACTTTGCGCTGCGATCATTTGCACAATCAAGGGAAATTAAAGCATTTAACCCATGGGTTAAATGCATTAAGCATGGGTTAAACCCCCCTTTAAGCATGGGTTAAATTAAAGCATTTTACCCATTATTAAAGAAAAACGGAACACTCTGTCCCTCACGTAACAACTCATATTTTTCACTAAAAGTAATAATTAAAAAAGGTAACATTTTTTTTTTCATTAAGAAATTGCAAATGTATTTATTGTACTTCTGCAAAAAATGTTCTTTGTTATCTTTTTAAGTTATTACTTTTTAATGAAATGCGGACAAAATGACAGTTTTTTCATGGAATGGTCCATTAGATATTTTCCCATCATAACTTATGAAGCAGGCACACAAGCTATTTAAACTTTTTTTCAAATGCTTTAAATACTGAGTAGAAAAAGACGTCTTCAAAAATCTTAAACAAAAATTGACCTTATAAATTTTCTTTTATTTCAATCAAATTTTTCATATACAGATAAATAGTTTCAATGCGTGCTTTTTCCCACAACTTTTGAAGCCAGTGCAACAATCTTTATACATAAAGGGCTAATCTCTGTCCGGATGTCCGGGGGTAAACTTCAAAACTATACTGGAGGGATTTTAACTATTTTTTCACCATAGATAGCTACATAATCGGGGAACAACTTAGTCTGTAATTTATTCCTTAAAAACTTAGTTGTAAAAAGTTATGGTGGAAAACAGTAAATTTCAAATCATTTTCCCATTAGATAATTAAATGCGCAACTCCAATAAATTATAATAGGCGCAGCAGCCACTGTCTAATGGCGGATGAAAAAAGGTGAAACAAACAAATGCCATAACTTATAACTTGCTTTGACGTTTAGTGAATGACAGTACTTTTTAATCGTATTTGTGCGAAGCTTTCTTTTTTATTCTTCTGAAATTACATTACACCACAAACTGCTTGAAGCCGGAAATTTACCCCAAAGAAAACTCGTGGAATGGAATGTTTTACCTTTGTCTTTAGTATTGGTTATCACCGCAAGGTAGCGTATTCGAGCTTTGACGTTGCGAATATAAAACCCATTGTTACAAAAATTCGCTGCCTAACAACAGCAATAATAAAAATAATCATAATGAAATTTTTGAATCAAGGCTTCTCCGGACAGACATGTTTAAAGTCGTTAAAACATTTGGAAACTCTACTTTTTGCATCCTTAAAGAAACATAGTAGAGAGCTTTTTTTTTTCTTTTGAGTGTGTACTATTTAATTAAATAAAGCGCACCGTTTTTTTCAGTAATCTTTGTTTTTGTTAGTTCATATTTTGGAAATTCTTCCAATTTTTATATGCTTAAATTCGTGCTTTCGTTTCTAAATGAATATTCGTTCGTTCTTTATACTTATTACTATTTTACTTTAATGGGTTAATAAGAAGCTCGATTTTTAATCACGTCAAAGTGATATGTTTTGAGTTCTTTCAGTTAAAACAGAAAATGAAAGGAAGTAGCGATTGTTTCTTACATTTATTTCTGACCCAGGCAACGTCGGGTATTTTTGCTAGTTTAACATAAAACCCGATCTAAAACCATAAACCAATTAGAAATACAAATGTAAATAGTATCGAATATCAACTCAATTAAATAATATTCTAATATTCGCATGCGTTTCGCACCAACACTATATTAGCCAAACCAATAACTTTGGTTTGTTCCTAATTTTTAAGCAACTTCAGTGTTTTTTTTAAGTACTCAGAAAATAAATTATTTGCAATTATAAACTACATGAATGGTCATTTGACTTCCGCCCCCTCTCCAATTTTTCTTTTCTTTTTTTTTCATCCCACAGACTATGATAATTTTGACAATTTAAACTCGAGGGTGAAGAAAACTAGTGATTATTGTCCCTTAACAATATTAATTTTGTTACTTTCCTACTTATTGGTCTTTGTGAATTATTTTCATTGTTTGAATTGACTGCGCGATACATTCTAACGCTTAAATATTTAGTAACGATTAATTTTATAAACTTTTTAACGAGAAAATCTGCTGCTTCTGTTTCCAACATATGCTTATTTAAACTTAGAAAAACGGAATTCGAAATTTTTCGCATAACTCTTGTGGTCTCATGAGTAACATTATATTTTTGCGTTTTACTCAAAAAACTTTTTCACATTCTTACTCAGTTGTTCTTCACAAATGTACATATTTCAATGGCTGCAATCTTGCAATAAGTTATCATACTTGAATGTGTCCCAAAATTCTTAAATTTTATTAGGTCTATTTTTTGGTTTGTTGTAGTTAAGACTGCGTTGCAGTCGTCACAGTTCACAACAGAGTGCACTTGCCGGACAAAAAATCCAGCGTAATCAGAAACATCATTAATATACTGCGTCATGTTAATTGAGATGATTTCTGAATTTTCCAAATCGTCGTCAAAGGAATCGGAAGAAAAGGCTTTCTTTCAAAGCATTTTCGTTACGCTTCAAATTTAATCTTAGCATTTGAAGGTTGTCAAAATCAGCGCAATTTGAAGAACTGGACTCTTTAATTTCCGTATGAATGAATAATCTCTTTTTCGCACTTCGAAATTATCCGACGATTATTGTTGAATCCCACCTCATAAACTGATCGCATTGAAAAAAGTTTCAAGGTGATCCTGAGTAAGCTTATAAGTCATTACGCAGTTCAGAACCGGAATTCGGGCACCTACACACTTTTCATATGTTCCCAGCACACTTTTCATAGAAATTAGAAAACCTAAAAATCCAGTTTTTCGCGGACATACTATAACTAATTTTCCATCGCTTGTTTTTAGTGATTTAATATAATGCTCGGTATCTATAGTAAAGTGCTTAAAATATTCTTAATTTCGACTCTGCATGGGGACTTTTTTTGCCTTTAGCAGAAAGATTTCTGTTACTCACTATGTCTTTATTTTTTAATAAAATTCATCAAATCCTCTTTCGCTAGAAAATCTCAGCTTCACACACATAGAGATTTCTCACATAAGTATAATGAAAATCTTCAGACAATCCTAGACTTTTAACGACGCTTCGCATTGTTACATCACTGCTGCCCGAGAAGAGGGAGACACGATGTCCCTTGATCACGTGATTATCGGAAGAATCATGAAGACCCCACTTTCTCCGGGCGAAATACGCTGCGCTGTAGGAGAAAGGCCTATCTATCCCTTTTAAAGATCTATGTCTATTAGACGCCATCTGCCTTCGGCTCGGTCATCGAGTACTCGCTGCGTCGCCCAGCGTTGAACGGTCTACCTCAAAAATAAAAGCTGTGTCTAATGACGCACGTTCAACAATCAGTCTTATTTAAACGGAAAAAAAAATACATTTCCCGCCAACGTGTAGAAAAAAGCAATTTTATGATAAAATATTTAAACTTTGACCTCTTTAGATTTTTTTTAGAATTCCAAAACCTCACCTAAGAGAACTCCTGCACTACAAAGAATCTTTGTGCCAAATTCTGCAAAGATCCGATCAAAACTGAATTTGTATTTGAAACGTACACATACACAGCCAAATTCCAGACTGATTTGAGTTCACATGAAGAACGAAACTAAAGCCTATGGATGCCGTAACAATAGACCTGTTTTTATGCGGTGGATGGGGATCGCATTCAAAAAAATTGTTTTCGCAACACAGTTAAGAAATATTTTTTTATGTGTTGGATATGAACCGCATAAAAAGTCTCACGTAGAAAATAACCCAAAAAGTTATCTTTAAATGAAATCAAAATAAACCAAGTGATAATAATTTTTCCGGAGAAAATTTCCCGAATAAGGAAATTTTTGGGAGGTCACAGTGACTTCCCATCTGGATTCAACTATCGTCACTTGAAGATACTAACTCGCTCTCGTTATGTAAATAATTTCGCCAATGAAGCCCGATCCGATTGAAATTTTCATTCACCGCACAAAAAAAAAAAAAAAAAAAAAAAAAAAAAAAAAATCGCACAAAAACAGGTTTGTGTGTGTACTTGATTGTCATTACTGTAATAAATCTGCTTTTCTCGCCAACTCGCCATATTTTAAACCCCTCTCTTCCCCCAGGTGCTTCGAAGTGGCGGCTCCGCCCCCGGGTTTCCAGGACACGATGCAGGCCGCCGCCACCATGTCTCCGCCTACATGCAGCAGCCGGGCGGGGTGACGCCGCCGGTCACCATCCGCTTCGACCCCTCCTACCTGAGGACCACCTCCAGAATACTCGGAAGTCTTCGAATGCGTAAGTCATTTCGAGTAGATGTTTTCCTTTGATTATGTATCGTCCGAATTTATTGAATGCACGAAAATGGTGCTCTTTACTTTATTTACTTTTTATTTCCTACTTGTGGCGTGCACTCACTCAGAACACCTAACTCGACTTTGCCTAAACACATCACGGGCAATCCTCACTCATACGCCACATATTGGGGACCTGGACGTAATCTGGGTGAGTTATACAGGGTGTCTAGGAAAGGACTACCTGATTTTAAAGTAAAATATCTTAAAAACGAAGGAAGGTATTGGAATAAAATAAACGGTATGTCGATTGTGAAACTCATAAAAATCATGAATAGAAATTTTGAATTTACTAAAAAAAAACTTGCCAACAGGGGGCGCTGTACGCTGTGATTGCAATAGAAATCCTCATAAATAGTGCTGCGTAGCGATTAGGCGCTTTAACAGTACTTTTGCCTCTCAGAGGTGCTTATATTTACGCTAAAAATTATCGTCCAACCCCGTCGCAGCACTATTTATGGGGACTTCTATTGCAATTACAGTGTGCAGCATCCCCTGTTGGCAATTTTTGTTACTAATTTCCAAAGGTCTGTTCATGATTTTTATGAGTTTCACATTGACATACCGTTTATTTTATTCCAATATCGGCCTTTGTTTTCGAGATATTTAATTTTGAAATCAAGGGGTTCTTTCTTGGACACCTTGTATGTAGCGTACGCTACGTGCTCCTACCGATTCATTGTGTATCGTCTGCATTGATATTATTTACTTCTACTTTTTCTTTGCTGTTTCGTATTTCATACTCATTAGTTTATTATTTATCGTCTGCATTTATTCAGTACACAGAAATCATAATTTATCTCACTTCTACTTTTGCTTTGTTGTTACCAAATTTGATGATGCATTCATACCAATAATTACTTGTATATGGTCATCAAGTATTCGTGTTACAAATATACAGAGTGAGGTGAGTTCGATCAAATTTTCCGTACAGGGGATGATAGAAGAGCCCAAGCGGAGCATAGAACCACCCATTATCGTGTCCAATCCTTAACCGCAACCGAGCTATGGTAGATATAAAGAAAATGAGTAAAAAAGAACAATTCTGAGAATACGACCGATTTCTGAAATTCTTGTAGGACCTACACAAAAATAAGTACATACTTGGAGCGTTTCTTATTTTATTATTTTTTTATTCATATATTTATTTTGAAGACGGTGAATCTTTTCGCATCTTATTGATGCTTTTTTAGTTTCAATTTATTTATTTGCTTCTCGCAATATCTTTTGCATTTGATATTCTACCGAGAATTATCCTTATACGTTTTAAACTTTAGACGCGGTTATTATGAATCATATCGATGATTTAAAAGATTTCTTACACCAAAGATATTTAATTGAATTACTTTAAAATGCGTTTTTCATTTTTTCACTTTTAATTAAACTTTTAGCAGCTCATGCCATAGTTCTTGATCTAGAAAGGCAACGAAAAGAAAAAAAAATGGCATCTACTTTCAGAAAGTCGGATATTTTCTACATGATCAAAATGATTAGCACATCTTAAATGTGTAAGTCCGACGAAATTGGATATCAAATATTACCACAACTCCACCACTTTCTTGGACAGATTGGGCGAGGAAAAAAGTAAGAAGCAAGATTCAAAAAAAAAAAAAAAAAACTGCGAATAATTTTAATGCAATGCAGATTATTTTAGACAAATAGATGACTCCGTTTTGTCATTGGCACATGATATTTCACCACATAGTGAAACACTTAGAAGTTAGCAATCCAGATTTTTTTGTGTTATCTACCTGTATATGGTCACCCCCCTCCCCTCTTTGTGAAAATGTTAGCGAGGTAAATAGAGGAAAGAAAAAATAAGTTCTTAGCAGCAAGCACTTTAAAATAGTCTTTAAAACTCTTGATGCAGATAAACGACCATGATCGAAAATTTGTGACTTAAATTTAAGAGATAAGAATACCGAAAATTATTTTATTTATGACCAACTTTAGGAAAGATTAAGTTCAATAACAAGGAAACGAAAAACAATTGCCAAATTAAAATAGGTTTATTATCCGAAAGAGTAAAAAAAATAAATAAAATGAGAATCTTTAGAAATGAAGCTTTTTGATCCAAAACAGTGTTTTTTTGTAAGATATCTTTTGCATCAGTGGGGTCTTTTAATTTTTTTTGCTCACTGGAGAAAGAAGAGATCCTTGGTTTGAACTAGAAAGCAGCCATCACAGGGGGAAATAAGAGTTCGCCACATTGCATCTTCAGTGATCATGTCAGTCTGTATAAAGTCTTAGTCTGTAAAGTCTCAGTCAGTAGTCAAAGACAGTTTTCGTAGTAAGAAGTTGTAGTCAGTTCTCTCAGTCAGCTGTCGTAGTCAGTAGTCTTAGTCAATTGTCACAGTCAGTTGTCGTATTCAGTAGTCTCAATCAGTTGTCTCAGTCAGAAGTCGTAGTCAGTTGTCTCAGTCAGTAGTCGTCGTCAGTGGTCATAGTTGCCTGTTGATTTCAGATCTTCGCCTTTTCTTACATTTTAATCCAGGCGTCCCAGACGGTATCTGGTTTCTTGTGTTTGTATATGAATCTACAAATTTTAAGAAAGACTCTAGTTAGTCATGCTCAGATTTAATACAATAACGTTTTAGAGCAGCAAAAAAGAAGAAATTTGTAGACCACCCCACTATTCTTGGTATCGTTTTCAGGCAAATCCATTCACAAATCGATTGGCAGAGTTGCTAAATAACCTTGTTTACAATTTTGCTAGCGGGGCGCACATAAAAGTATTAATATTTGTAGTTTGCCGAGTGCTAACCATGATGAGGCAGACTACAGAAGTAAAATAGGCTTTCGAGATTCAACTTATGCAAAAGAAATTGACGAAATGCAAAATCCTTGAGCTATTTGTTAGGCTTTTCTTTTAAATACTAATTAATCTCATTACGGAGATTTTCCCAAATACTTCTTGAAAAGCCTTCTTTTTTTTTCATGGTTGTCTTTGTATATGGTTACAATGCGTTGTTCTGTTATTACCTCTCCGTCTTTAGTTATAACACTGATATACATAACAGAGGGTTTTTTCAACCGTACCAAACGCAAGGGTTGATTAGTTTGAAAAATGAAGCTATAAACATATATAGAAAGAAAGTAGCGGAATGGTGGGATAAAATGCAGACAGGAAAGTTGTCGAGTAACTTTATGAAAATTTTGAAAACGACTTACTTTTTGAAAAGTTTTCTCAGGCGGGACATTTTGTTCCACTTTTGTTGACATGTTTTTCTCCACTCTTTTTCACGATCAAACGAACGTTGATTGTTGATGGCGGACTCAGTTGGAAAGATAAATTGTCCGAAGTCAAAATCTTCGTCCAAGTAATCCACCGGAAATGGTCCCTCGGTGACTTGGTTGTTTGTAGTGATTTTCTTGCCAAAAATGGTTTTGGGAATGATAATCTTGGGTTGATCATGAAGGAGATTTCTAAAGGGAACAGAGAGAGAGAGAGAGAGAATTAAATTAAATAATGAGGGGCAAAATGCTATTGAATATATATATCAATGTGAAGGCGCATAAACGTGCTAAAACACAGATTTGCACAAAATAGTTAAGTGAATGAGTCAAATTAATTTCTATACTGACTCTAGGTTCCTGTTATCGCCAAGCATCCGGTGTCCCAAACATAAATAGGGTTGTCCAACTAGAGAGTGAACACACTTCAATCAATATGGCGTTTTTTTTTTCTTTAAATAGGTTTCAAAAGTTTTTTTCCTCTGAGTGAATAGACAACAATATCTTTCATTTTCAAAATTAAATAACAGAATTAAAAACAAAAATAGAATTTTGACATCTTGAATTCAAATTATGTTTTTCGCAATCACGAGTGTGTGTATGTAGGCGTGTGTGTTTGTGTGGGGGGGAGGGTATGTGTGTTTGTGTGTAGGGGGTATGTGTATGTGTGTGTAGGCATATGTGTTTGTGTCTGTGTGCAGCCATGAATGTGTAGGTAGATGTGTGTTTGTGTATGTTTTTGTATGTGTAGGTGTCTGTATGTATGTATGCATGAATGTGTGAGTAGTTGTGTGTATGTTTTTGTGTGTATGTGTAGGTGTCTGTATGTATGCGTGTGTGTATGTGTGTGTAGGTGTATGTGCGTGCGTGTGTGTAGTTGTGTATGTATGCGCGTGTGTAAAGGACATGGATGCAACCTGGAGACGGCTTTCGCTATAGGAGCAGCATCGTGAGGACCCGGTCGACGGTGATGCTGCAGAGGGTGCTGGCGGTGGGAAAATAAAATCAAAGGACATCAAAACAGTCAAATGAGAACAATAAGCAACCGTGATTGCTCAAAAAACATACTAAGCACTTTTTATAATGCCCTCAAAAGGACAAAATAACTTGTCTGGGGCAGATTGGACGAATTAAGTATTCATGTAGTTTTCAACTATTCTGAGAAAATGACTCGACAAACGAAGAAAAGTGCGACTCAAGTCTGGGAGAGATTTTCTTATTATATTATCTTACCATAAATTTGAGTGTTGAAATACAGTGGCTCCCAAAAGTGCTCGTACACTTTGAAATTTTTTAGTAAAACCAAAATAACTCGAAACTGAATTCGAATATGAAGTCCAATACTTTTTCACATCATTCCTATGTCATTCTAAATACAATCCATTGGTTTTTTTTTTTTAAATATTGACGAAACTTCTTTTTGGAATGGGTCAGAAAAAGAAGAGACAGAGAAATGACACGCCACAAAAGTCATCGTACACTCAAATATTTTCGAATAAATTCATGATTAAAATTATCATATGCCATTTTATTAATATTTTTACATTGTGTTGACCCTTACAAGTCATTTGGCTTTAATTTTTTGTTTTTTTATTCCTTAATATTGTGCTTATTACTGTAAAATGGCTGGTATTCGTAAAAAACCGCAAACACCATTCAAAATTTGAATTTTTCTTCCTACAGTAGTGGTAAATTGGTTTAAAATGTCTCTAAATTAGTTAATTTATTTGTTTGTATAGGAAAGTGCTTGATAAAATGTTTTAAAGAAAGGAATCGGATCGAAAACAAGGTAAGAAAAGGTCAACCAGCAAAGTTGGCAAAACGTGATCGGAGATTTAAAGTTAAAAAATTTATGAAAAACACACATTTGAGTTCTGTAAAAGTTTCTACAGAGTTAGAAGAAAAATTTTACGTTTAATTTTCACCTAAAATTTTTCGCCAAGTTCTCTGATTAGCTGGATTAAATGGAGCGTCTTCCCGCAGAAATTTTCTTGATCGCGCGAAAAACAGAAAGCTTACGCTTTTCGTCGCAAAATTAATGCTAAATAAGCTAAAAACGTTTTAGAATCACGTCTTACTTACAGATAAAAATGAATTCAACATTTTTGAGTAACTTTTTGTATAATTGTAAGTAGAAGAAAAAATTAGGAACTTAATCTTAAGAACTTATTTGGATCAGTTAATCAGGACGGTGGAGGTGTTCTAGTGTGCGGGTGCATATTAGCATCAGGATTTGGTAGTTTGTAATTTTTTGATGAAATAATGAATCATGCTGTTCTTTTAAATATTTTTAAAACCATTTTTAACTCTTAGCCAAAAATTTGGTTATTGGAAACAACTTTGTTTTTTATCAAGATAACGATAAGGAGCACACGGTTTTCAACGTTTGCGTCTAGTACCTCAAGAATTGTCCTAAAGTTTAGAAAATACCCCCTCAATCTCCAGATTTTAACTTAATGTAACGTATTTAGAGATATTTGGAGGCTAGATTACAAAAATATAGCTTTAAAACGAAAATAGAGTTGGAAACAGTAAGACTCGAAGTGTGGTTAAACACTTTCTCAGAAATTACGCAAAAAAAAAGAAAGAAAAAGAATGAAATCTATTCTCAGACGTTTAAAAGGTGTTATGAATACTGTATGATATTCTACTAAATTATAACTTAATCAAAAGTTAGATTATTCAATAATATATAGATATTTTATAAAGTGTACGAAGACTTTTGTAAGATAAAATTTCCGGCACTTTTTGGTTTTTGATTTTTAAAAAATTAAGTTTTAATATTTTTTAAAAACTTTTTATGAAGTTTTGTTAAAAATGGATCATAGATCTTATAATTAAATACCTATTCCGAAATATTAATACTAACCAATGGAATGGAGCCTATTTCGTTGAAAGTCGTAGGTGTACGAAGACTTTTGGGAGCAACTGTATGCATATTTTTCGGAAAAAGTTTGGTTTCAAATGACTTGAGCCGCACTTTAAATATAATAAGAGTGCTTAAAAAGAAAAGATAAATTAATAACGAAGGAAAAAGGACATTTGAAAAAAAAATTAAATTTAAAATAAAAAGTTAGGAACCCATAAAATAATTTTAAAAAAAAAATTGCAGTCCTCACACGATAATCCGAAGTCTCACAATTCGAATATTCCTTTAACCGCGAAATTTTCACTGGGTCCCAAGCTCTTAAGAAGGAGAACCGGACAAAACGTCCAGATCCATAACGTCCGACGGACAGAAGGTCCCTTGGTCGTTTTGTCCCTCGGATGCTTTGGACCTGTACGTTTTGTCAATGGACGTTTTGGATTTGGACGTTATGTCCGGCATTCCTTAAGATGATCGTGGGAACTTCCTTTAAATCTACCAACAACTCAAAGGTTTTTGCCGGTCTCTTGCGACTTCGAGCTTTCCTGAGTACTCTGTAATAAGAAGAGCAGATAAAACCAGAGCCGACTACGAAATAAAAAGCGACTATAAAGCCTAGATTTAGAACCAGCTGGATGACTGTTCCACCACGTTTTGAGCTCTCAGAATCCATTCTCTAACTCTGAGGCGTTTGAGCACTGAGGATCTACTTTGAGCAGTTTTTTTTTTCTTTCTGAAACTAATTTTTATTGAGTCTGGAACGGGATGCTATGGGAGAAATAAATATAACTTTTCACCGACAATGTTTTTTTTCTTCCCAGTGGGGCTGTGGAGGAAGCCATTTGACCTTTACCAGACCTAGTGCGCTAACCGATAAGGCATCCGTCTTTCATGTGCCACCAGTAAGTCACTGATGCATGTATACTAGTATTTTGTTGTAAGTAACCGCCCTAAAGCCAGGGTTAAGGCAGAAATACTTAAAATACACCGCCAGCTCAGTTATTTTATCCGAGGACTGCAGTTTCGTGCTTTTTAGCACTCATCAGCCCGGAATAGGAATCACATGACCTGGAGGCGAAAAACCTCTTAAGGGAGCCAAGAGAGCCAAACAAACGGGTAGCTGATGCAAAATTAGCAAAACCAGATGAGCGACCGCAGCAATGGTGCGGTTCAATTCAAAGATTGATGGCAAAGCATGGTATTTTGTAATAAGTTACCGAAAGTTTGTTTGACTCTCTTGGCTCCCTTAAGAGGTTTTTCGCCTCCAGCTCATGTGATTCCTATTCCGGGCTAACTAGTGCTAAAAAGCACGAAACTGCAGTCCTCGAAAGGAATAACTGAGCTGGCAGTGTATTTTAAGTATGTATACTAGTAGTTTTTGACTCCCAGTTTGCGAAACTGCACCAGGAATTTAGTTCTGCCGATGGAATTCAAAGCCAAATGAGCATCCAAGGGATCTTTTACGGGCCGCATAACCATACGACATGGGGGCTGTCGATTTTCTGCACCTCGAAAATCCACCGACACGCCACCTCAGGTCAGAACCCGGGTCCAAGGCATAGAAGGCCATCGCCTTCCCATCACGCCACACCAGCCGTTCACCAACAACGTCGACAAATTATCTGCTGTGTTTTGTGTTTTTTTTTTTTTGGGGGGGGGGGGGTTTAGAACCATGCATCACGAAAACAAGTGAGGGAAAAGGACTGTATGTGTGTGAATTTCTTATCGTCTTTTGCAAAAGTCAAAATTAACTTCAGTACAATTAGCTAAAATGCAATGACTATGAAAAAAAAAATAATTTAAATTAATTACTTGGAGTATTCCTTCATGTCTTGAGATGGTTTTGAGAGATCCATTTTCATTCAAAGTACCTAAAATAAAACAACAATAAAAAAGTTAAGACTAATTCTGCTAGCTATAATACAGTAGGCGCCGCTAAATGTGATCACTTTGGGACGAATATAATATGATAACAGTAACCGACTGATAACAATAACCGAAAAGAATCCAGGAGACACAAAATAATGATTTTTTTCCAATTAAGGTGCATTTATTTTGGCAACCTCAAATTAAAATCACAATGACTCAACTGAACAAAGTTATAAATTATTAAATGAACAGAATGGAAATACCTGAATTATAAAAAGTTAAAGCTAAATTATGCAATTTTTGATCACATAGTATAGGTAAAGTAAAATATGACCGTTTTTCCTGACATTCGTAAACCAGTTTCAAAGCACATTCAGCTTTTCTATCTTTACCAGCATAGTTTTGCTTGTTGTTTAATTTTTAACTTAACTTCGCTTTGTTTTCAATCTCGACACAATTCTTTAATAGTTTACAAAGTAATGGCAACGATGGAGGTCCTACATCAATTCCTGCAACATGTCCAGCGACTGTATTTTTTTAGGTGCAAAAGAAAATTTTCTTAGGGGGAGTCTGTGGTCACTGGCGAACTTTCTGTAGCTTCATTCCTAGAAAAATTTTGAACTGCTATTGAAAACGACAAAATGCTACACAGAAAGTTAGTCTCGTCAGGGTTTGCCTATGTATGTCTGTTAATTGAGGAACAAAAACGGGAAAAAAAGTGAAAGTTTATGAAAAAGTGATAACAATAAACGAAGACGCTGATTACAAATCCGACTTTTTTAACGTGTGTTAACATAAAAGTGTTCCGGGACTTGGTGATTCTGATAACATTAAGCGAATGATAACATTAACCGTGATCACATTAAGCGGCGCCTACTGTAGTTATACACTGATAGTAATGAAACAATAAAAGTGTAATTTGTTCGTAGTACCCGCGTGGCACTTAAACTAGTGATGCAAGTGTAGAAGCAGCAGTGACGGTATTTAAATGATCGTAGTGCTTCGCATCTGAACAGTGATCTATTGAAATTTTATTTTATAGTATCTTTTATAAACTAAGCATTCACTTTCCTTGCTTAGGACTCAGAATGCAAAAATCGAATCAATTACATTCATATCTTTGATTAGCTGATGAGAAAAATACAAATATTTTAAAATGAAGGATCAATTTACTCTTTGTTTGGTGAGGAGAAATGGTCCTTTGCACACTTTTTAAAAATTCTGCTTTTTTCATTACTCAATTAGTAATTAAATATTTTTAAACATGTGTACATTTTTTGAAATAGTATTAAAATATGTTTATACTAGTGGTACCCGCACGGCTTGCCCGTAATAGAAAATTGAAAGGTATTTTGGTTGGCCTGTATATTTACAAATAATGTATAGTATTTCACACTAGGTGTAATATTTAAAGTTTCATCAAAAAATTGAATTATTTCTATATATATATATATATATATATTAAAATGTATGGTAAATTTTACGAAATTATCAAGTTGTAAAACAAGAACAGTAAATGTAGGTAATTTGCATTTAATAGAAATGTTTGCTCTCATGCAATACTTAAGTCTCCCACACAGTACTCATATATATAGGTAGTTTCATGTATTTAATTTAAAATAGATTATTTTTTTATTATTCATTTGGAAACGTTGATTTGAAAATATGTTCAATAATAATTTTTGAACTTGAAATTTTATTTTTTAATTTATATGTAATTTTTTGTATTACAAAAACATCGTTCCGGTAATAATTCACCTTTGATATATATATGTATATGTATTTATCATTTTGAACTTTTAATATAATCAACATTCATTTATTGTACTGTAGTCGTAACTTCAAAATCAACAATAAATTTTTTTGCATAAATATACATTAGTTTTTAAACTACCCCTTTCTTACCCCACCTTTATATTGTATCACTGTGAGGGAAACATCTAAGAAAATTGGAGCTTAATACTTAATCAATATAAGTCCATTTAAAAAATGGTATCCAAAATTCATTAAAACTAATTTAACAGTAAGCTTTGTCGGACTTGTTCTTAACTCCATTTTCATCATATGGATGCCTGACTTTCCAAGTCGATTAACTCCATAAAACAAAAAGTAGAGAAAAGTTATGAAGAAGATGGTTTTATTCATAAGAGTACATAGGACCTCATGTTACATTTTCTGCCATCGCATGGTCAGAAATGTACTGAACCAAAACTTTAATATAAATTCACATGCTAAGCATTGATTAAGCACTATTAAGGAATCATAGTACCTTTCAAACATTTTTTTAAAATTTAAGTAAATTTTCTATTTCTTTGAAACCATAACATGCATACTTATTTCGTAATCAATAATTTACTTTCAAAATTTAAAAATATTGCCTACTTTTTTCAAAAATTCAAAAATTGAGGAAAATTTCAATTTTTTAAAATCCCTAATCCCTAAGGATTTTTTATTTTTGCACTAATTTAAAAGTTTTTTGCTAAACGATCACTATAATCATCTCTAAAAATCTGTGCATTCATTTGCTTATGAGTTTATTAGAAAATTTTCTGTGATTAATTATGTAAAAAATCAAAGTTGTTTTTTTTTAATTTGGTTTTTAAATGTTTAACATACTCTAAACATTTGAGTATTTTATAAAATGTTTATCCAATGCACAGTTTTGTCAAATATGTTATCTCAATTTCAAAAGGTATTACTTTAAAGCTCTATCTTTAATAGAAAAAAATCCTTAGGGATTCTAATGACATGAAAACACAAAAAAAAAAACATCATCGAGAAAAAGCAATTTAAAGTTCTTCTTTCGCATAAGAACACATAGCGAGCATGGCCTAAAACCACTCATAACTTTTTAAATATTTAAACTAAAGCAGTGACACTTTTCCCCTGTGTTCAGAATAGTGTTTAGTTTTGAAATAAGTAATAAAAATATTTTTGATAGTTTCATCATTTTTGAGGTACTGAAACCCCTTAAAGCAGAAATGATGATTTTTTTAAAAAGTGAAATTAATCGATTTGGAAACTGAAGCATCCATATGACCCTACGTTTTTACGCAATGCACTACAACTGGGAGTCCA
This sequence comes from Uloborus diversus, assembly GCF_026930045.1. Lineage (NCBI taxonomy): Eukaryota > Metazoa > Arthropoda > Arachnida > Araneae > Uloboridae > Uloborus > Uloborus diversus. The sequence continues at coordinate 221,670 of NW_026558065.1, read as the reverse complement.
ATATAGCAAAATATAACTTAGTATATAAGAAAGTATATCTTATTTTCTGTATTAGGCGACCAAACAAAACATAGCTGAACCCAAAATGGGCGGGAGGGGTTCTGGGTGTAGGGGTAATTGATCTGAAATTTGACAACTCTGTCAGTTGTTGTGTGCATCACTTATCTTACTCCACTCTCTTTGACCCCACCAACTGGGATTTTACCACCAAAAACATCGCCACATTTGGCAGAACTTTACAAAAAACACAACTCATGCTATTAAATTTTTAATCGAGCAACTACGTGATAAGGCAAAAACTGGAGAAACATGTTGACTTACTTTTCGCACAAGTTTTTCGCAAAATTTCACAAAAGAGCAAAAATCTTTCAGAGCGGAAGCTAGAATCCAGCTATTCAGCGTCAAATCTGCTTCAAAGTGAAGATTTTCAGTTTCGTTCGCTCTGTTGCCGAGTTATGGCATTGTTAAACACATTTGTTGACAATTACAACAATGATCTCACCGCTAAGATGTGTTGCGTTATAGTTTTAAGTTGGCAACAATATGGTAAATTTATATTGTTGGAATATCGTTCTCTTTAAAGTTTCAACAGCATTCAAATCTGAAGCATAATTAATGGCAACTGAAAAAAACAGAAAGAAAAAGCGACGGGAGAAAAAAAAAAGCACATACTTAAGTCCTATTCTACGGTCGAACAAGAAAAAAATTGAGTTTTGAGTGCCCCTCCCTTGACTACACACCTGTGTAGGTACATTATAAATCATGCAGGAACATTAATAAGTCAACAGAAAGTCTTTGCCTGCTATTAGTCTACGATTCACACAATATTACTACAACCATATCGAGGCCGAATTATTAGCACTGCCCTTGCTGAGGACTTACTCGACTTACCTTTGATTGCTTCATATTTATCTCCCTTTCAGTTCATCGATGAATGACAGAATTGCACAACATAATCTTTTATTGGAAGTTAAGGGGATGGCAATCTGACATTCAAATTTTACTCCCAATTCTCAAAAGTTGATTTGAATGAAGCGTGAAGAGAAATGTTAAGCTTAAGTTTCGGAAAGTATGACATATCTAGTGCAGAATTGAACTTCAACCAGATATAACAAGCCAGCTATTAATGTTAGGTCGCTATTGAGCATTCAGGCACCATGATGTGACTTAGTTTTAGATTTAATCCGTTCATTGATTGGTAGATAACGAGTTACGTCGTTCATAACGGTGTGTTGATGAAATTAATTCTTTGGTATTAAAATGTTATCGTCGTTTTCTTTCCCCATTAATCTCATTTATTGCATTTCCTTTTTGTTTATTGCTATTTTAAGGCAATTTCGGTATAGCTTCAGTATTGCCCTTGAGTTGGCGCCATTTTTTTTCGGCGGTAACATTACCAAGTCTTTTGTTGTGTTTATCCTTTTTGCTTCTGTTGTCATTCTGCTTTTGGGATTTCTTTTTTTTAATTTATTGCCGTCAAACACTGTCGCCAAACCGAAAAGTCATATACCCGGGATAGTACTGAAGAAGATCCGCAATTTCTTTCAGATTGAATTAGTCAAATAAACATTGGTGACATCTTTTCTCGCCAAAATCACCGGCCGCTTTAATCGATTGGCTTATTCGTTTTCCGGATTTCTCTTTTCAACTTGCATGGCTGTACGCAGTTCTTTGCATATTTTCGAAAATTTAAAATGATACCAGTAAAATTCGTATCGAGTTGAGGTGAATCTAGAGTTGGATTTTCTTCTATGCTACCCTGACTCTTGACCTGCTACGTAATCTAGCGTTTCAGAAAATTATTTGCAATTTTTCATTAGTTTGGCTATATCTGCTTGCAGTGCTTCCATTTGATTTCAATCGGTTGATGATGCTGATTTTGGTGACGAATTAATTTTCGCTGGCGGGCATATTTCTGAGGTTCTATAAACGGCAACAATTGTATTTTCAATATTATGAAGATAATCTTTACTGATTTGTAAAATGACTTGCGTGTGCTCTGGAAGCCTTTGTAGCCTCAAAGATTTGGTAACTTCGTTTCAAATTGAAATTACGCCAAAATGTTCATTTGCCGTAGAAAATGGAACGGGCGTTTGTCGCCAAGTTCGAGATCGGTCAAAAATTTTTTTGATCTCGATTCATTGGGGTCATATAATCGTTTGAATACAGTCCACAACAAAATCCAAAGCGTTTTCGTCTAAAGCACTAAAACGATACTGTGTTTCGTTGTGTCTTGAGAAATACCGCAACGAGCATAATTTGTTTCCAGCTGTAAAAGCCATAACTTTGGTATGTTTCGCCGAAAGCATCGGCGGTTTAATGAACACTTCGTTGACTTCTGTACGTAGTTATTTATTAACGTAGTTCATTTTAACGGAGCATTAAAATATCAACCGAGTTCAAAACAGGACTACGTTTGGTTTAACCAGATACGAAGGCGTATGGATTTGAACATAAAACACGGTTGCGTGAACTATATATTTATATTTAGGCAATTGAAAGAGATCGCAAGATTCCCAATTACCGAAATCTACCCTATTACATCAAAGCTCAAAGAGTTAAACTTTATAAACAACTAATTTTTAAACATTTAAACAGAAAGGAACGTAACAACAAACTGATGCCAATACAAAAGTACATAAATGAAAATTTTTCTTCTAGCATTCTCACCACAGGGCTTCCTCGCAATGGGGTATAGTTTGCCCACGAATAATATGTAATTTGGCAATAATCCTAAACTCAATGTGTCTGGCATAGACTAATAATAATACTTATTATTAGTCTACTAGAAAGTCGCCCGTCAAGGTATGACGGGTAAAAATTGCTTCTACATTTGAACGAAGCCATTGCCTGTTTGGTGATAGTTTGATAGTTGAAATGTTAACCCTAACTCCAGTAGTTAGCGTTAATTGTTTTCGTTTCTTCATTCCTCTGAAATAATGACTGTCTTACCAGTAAAACAGTTCAGTGACCGGATCGAATTCAGCTTTTTCACAATAAAGCCTTTCCCTGCATGTTAAACTATATCAAAACACATTACCAAATTATCATGCCATGGCGCGAGTTTCATTGTTGAAACACGCAGGTTACTGGATTATTGGCTATTATATATATGAGTATGAATCAATGTGAAATCACAGACTAATAATAACACTAAGGGCTTTAAAAGTGCCAGAGGAGGGACGCCAGAGAAGTGACAAATTCAAATATCACGCGTTCCTTTTACTACCTGAACTTAAACGTAATCCATTTTGCCTAAACATTGCATTGTACAAACGTACATTTAGGTAATGTTAAAATTGGTATGTGCTTACCGGGGGAATTATTAAAACGAACTGTCACAAGCACGTGTGGTAGTAGTGCAAAGATAATGGATGCAGTATTATTTGAATTTTGCTCAACCCCATTCGCATGCTTTTAACTTTACTCTGTACCTACTAAGCTGATTATTTGCGGTCAAGGACATCTTTTAGCAATTTTAATGCTAAATTTGTCTTTTAATTTCGTCAGGTGAGGGTGAAATAATTATTACGTCACGTAAAAATGATTTTTTTCCCATGTATTTAACAAATTTTACAATGTTTTTTGATAAAATATGTTTTGATGTTTATTTCGGTGTATGATCATGGTAAATCACATTGTGCCAGGTTATTTGAAAAAGAACGTTGAACGTGTTTGTACAAAATGTTGAAAAAAGGCAATCCAGGAGAGTATACATTTATAACTATTTCCGGCTATTAATGCTAAAATGTGAAACAGGTACCGAGAATTGACTGTGTGTGCAAAATGAAAGACAATATCCTTTATTAATTACTAGTGGTACCAGCACGGCTTTGCCCGTAATAGAAAAGTTAAAAGGTCTTTTGGTTCGTCTGTATATTTACAAATAATGTATGGTGAACTTTCTCACCAATTGGCTTGTACCCATGTTACGGTTCCACGTCATGATAATTTCGTATCTCGCCAATTGGCTTGTGCCCATGTTACCGTTCCACGTTATAATAATTTCGTATCTCGCCAATTGGCTTGTATCCATGTTACCGTTCCACGTTATGATAATTTCTTATCTCGGCAATTGGCTTGTGCCCATGTTACGGTTCCACGTTATGATAATTTCGTCTCTTGCCAATTGGCTTGTATCCATGTTACCGTTCCACGTTATGATAATTTCGTATCTCGCAAATTGGCTTGTGCCCATGTTACAGTTCCACGTTATGATAATTTCGTAATTTACTCGTCCATCTTATGATACTTTTGTTTCTTAAAATTGAAATAGAAAAAGAACCACATCGAATTTTCGAAAAATCGCTTCGAGGTGCACACCCCCATGCTACAAACTAACTTTGTGCCAAATTTCATGAAAATCGGCCGAACGGTCTAGGTGCCATGCGCGTCACAGACATCCTACAGACATCCTCCGGACAGAGACTTTCAGCTGTATTATTAGTAACTAGTACTGTCCTATCGCAATTTGTGATGCGGAAACATAATTTTGATTCAAGACGTCAAAATCCAAATGCATGCCAGGAGCTGGATGCTGGATGTTTTATATTTGTTTATTATTAAGTAGTGGCACCCGCACGGCTTCGCCCGTAATAGAAAAATTAAAAGGTCTTTTGGTTCGCCTGTATTTACAAATAATGTATTGTGAATTTTCTCGTTAATTGGCTTGTACTCATGTTACGGTTACACGTTATTATAATTTCGTATCTCGCCAATTGGCTTGTGCCCATGTTACGGTTACACGTTATGATAATTTCGTAATTTATGATACTTTTTTTCTTAAAATTGGAATAAAAAAAGAACCACATCGAATTTTCGAAAAATCGCTTCGAGGTGCACACCCCCATGCTACATACTAACTTTGTGCCAAATTTCATGAAAATCGGCCGAACGGTTTAAGCGCTATGCGCGTCACAGACATCCTACGGACATCCTACAGACATCCTACAGACATCCTCCGGACAGAGAGACTTTCTGCTTTATTATTAGTAAAGATAATAAAGATAAAGAAGCTTACGATATTAGTAATGCAATTAGGTTAACTTAAACATTTTTTATGTGGCATTAGAATTCAAGTAGCGTATATTCACCCTTACATTGCGGGCAGAATGAATTGTTTTATACTTATGCCATTACCCAGATTGGTTTCTTCTTGAAATGCTTTTAAGTAACAAATTTGGAAAGGACAAGGTCAACGAGCTTTTCTTAACATTTAAACAAGATATTCCGTCCAGAACTATAAACGAGCCTACTTTTCCGTATACCAATATCGACTTTTTAATATCTGGTCAAAATTCTCAATATATGCTAAAATCGCATTTTTTTCCAAACATAATTTTTTATTATTTTAAGTTGATTTCTAGGAATAAAACATGCCTCACTCATCTAAAGAATTAGATGCGTAAAAAATAAATAAACGAACAATCGAAGTAGCAGCCCTTTTTAAACATAGCAGATAATACACTTTTTTTTTAATTTAAAAAAAAAAAAAACTTTTAACCGCTTTGAAAAATAAAGGGAAAAAATAATCTTTACTAATAATAAAGCTGAAAGTCTCTCTGTCTGGATGTCCGGAGGATGTCTAGATCTCTGTGGACGCGCGTTCGGCCGATGTTCATGAAATTTGGCACAAAGTTAGTTTGAAACATAAAGGGGTGCACCTCGAAGTGATTTTTCGAAAATTCGATGTGGTTCTTTTTCTATTCCAATTTTAAGAACAAAAGTATCATAAGATGGACGAGTAAATTACGAAATTATCATAACGTGGAACCGTAACATGGGTACAAGCCAATTGACGAGAAAATTCACCACACATTATTTGTAAATATACAGGCGAACCAAAAGACCTTTTAATTTTTCTATTACGGTCAAAGCCGTAAGGGTACTACTAGTTACTAATAATAAAGCTGAAAGTCTCTCTGTCTGGATGTCTGGATCTCTGTGACGCGCACAGCGTCAAGACCGTTCGGCCGATTTTCTTGAAATTTGGCACAAAGTTAGTTTGTAGCATGGGGATGTGCACCTCGAAGCGATTTTTCAAGAATTGGATTTTGTTCTTTTTCTATTCCAATTTTAAGAAAATTTTGCCGAGCTAATTATCACAACGTGGGAGAGTAAATTACGAAATTATCATAACAAGAAGCCGTAACATTGGCGAGCAAATGAACATAGCAAATTGGCGAGAAATTCGTCTTCCACTATTTGTAAATATACAGGCGAACCAAATAACCTTTTAATTTTCTACTACGAACAAAGCCGTGCGGGTAACACTGGTTAAATAATAAGATCATCAAAAATAATGCATTCTGTGAAAAAAAAAATCGTTTGTTCTTCCTCTGATGCCAAAAAATAAATTAAAAAAATTAATCAATGTACAAAAAAAAAATCGTCTGCGCATATCTTTATGTAGAAGCATAAAGGACTCCAAATTTCTCCGCAAAACTGAATACAAAAATTTAAACTTTGGAGTGAAAAGAAAAGCAAATCATATTAGAATTATTATTTCACAATAAAAGCCATGGCTGCGGAGTCGGTTCAATCTCATTTTGGGACAGAAGAGTCAGATTCGGGAGTCGAAGGTATTTAATTCAAAGACTCTGAGTTGAAATCGTTTTATGGGGAAAAAAATGCAAATGTTCAACAACAATGACTAATGTACAAATTAGTCTTTAGATACTTATTTTATCGGAGTTAAAGTCATCAATTCTGCCTATGTTTGCGGAGTCGGAGTCATTTTGAGCAAAAGGAGTCGGAGTAGAATTTCTTAGAGTTGGAGTCGGTTATTTTTCCTCCGTGCATACATTTTTGCCGAAGCTACAAAGTCGAAGTCGGGGAGTCGGAGTCCGACTCATTTTTTATCTCAAGAGTCGGAGCCAGGTGCTCAAATTCTCGGAGTCAGAGTCGGGAGTTGTTCGTCAAGAGCCATTTCCAACAAAATTTGTTTCAAGAAAATCCGTCCGGAATCCTATATTGACTTTCAGTTTTCCTGTTAGCGCTAGTGTTAAGGGGTTTGAACTGCGCGAAGGAATTTTTTACATGCATTCGTTTACATATGATTCCAGTTTCCTCGTAGAGCCATTTCTTGAATTTCTAGAGCTAAAATAAATCCACTGCGCTTGCTCCTTTTTTACTACGGAATTGGTGCAATCCTTATATTTTTAAGCAAAATATCCATAAAATACCATACTGAAAGCCGACCTAGGATCTGATCTTTAAACGCATTTTACTCGAAACTTAAAATAGTCCACTTACATCCCTTTGCTTCTCACTGCCTCATATAATGAATAGACAAACATAGAATAGAAACCGTTTCTTGCTACTGAGGTGGTAGGAAACAAACATTCCAAGTACGAATCGTGTGAATTTGCCGAAGAAGATGTTTTTTAGCTGGTGGAATTGTGTATTATAATTATGAAAGTCAAAAACCGTTTAATTCTAAAACGTTACTTATTGTATTCCCTTAACAATCGATATTCACAAAGCGTAAAAAATAGATAAATAATCAGAATGAAAATTTAAGTAAAAAGTCGGAAATTTAATTTTTTATTTTTGGAAATACCAAGTCGTGTACTGTTGGACCTGTGAATTCGCGTAGTTCTTCTTGGGTGGTGGTTTTTTACCGTAAAACGAGCTGATGTGTGCATCACATGACTTCCTTTCACTCCAATTTAATGTCATTTCCCCATTATTGGCAGTGTTAATATGATTCGATAGTTTACTCTCTAAATATCGCCAACAGCGGCCAAATTAAAACCAGATTTAAAAAAAAAAAAAAAAAATAAAAAAAAATCACCAAATTTGTCACCAAGTTGGCGACAAAACATCGCGACCAAAAGACTTGCGATATATCGCCAAGTGTCCGCCAAATTAAAACACCACGTGATTTTACATCAAAATTAACAATGATTCCCCCCCCCCCAAAAAGGGGCAAAAGACCCCCTTCGGAGCATACGAATGCAACCAAAAAAGAAGGTGCACAACTGGACCCCATTATTAGTCAACGTACCAAATTTCAAGTTTCTAGGACATTCCGTTCTTGAGTTATGCGACATACACACATACACACAAACGCACATACGTTCATACAGACTTCACGAGAAAATTCGTCGTAATTAACTCGGGGATCGTCAAAATGGATATTTCGGGTGTCTGTAAGTTCGTAGGCACATATCTACGTGTGGTCGGGTTGAAAAAAAAAAAAAAAAAAACATTCATTTGGGGGTGAGCAAAATGGAAATGAAGGCCGATTTTTGAGTGAACATTTTTTCGCGAATACAATACTTCCTTTTTTGTAAAAGGAAATAAAAACGATTAATTTACGGATAATTGGAATGTTCAATTTATCTGTGGATCCTTTTAAAAGCTCAGATTATTTATCATCAGTTTCCAATGTCTTTAGTTGGCGTTTTATTCCGCAATTAAAAATCTATCAACGTAATAAGTAGTTATTTAACAAGATATGGACATATTAGAATGTTTATTCGTCTAGTAAAATAACATTTGAGCTCAGGATTTGTTTTTGTGAAGTGATACTAATGTTACTTACATCGTTTGCGTACTTCTCCCCAACTTGCAATGAGTACTATATAGCAGAGTAGTCATTAGGATTTCATATTTTTTTCTAGGCTGTGCAGATTGTTGTTTTTTCAAAAGTACTTTTGAAAAAATCAGGGGTAAAAAAATGCGTTTCCCTGATTTATAATTTAGAAGTATTTTTTTTATTAAATTACTGTAACATTTCTCACTAAAGGAAAACATTAAACAAATTTATCCAATCACGTAAAAACTTATTTCAAACAAGATACCTGAATTTATTTTCCCCCTTAGCTCTGCTCGAAGAGTGTTCAAATTAAGTGTTTAAAATTACCATAGCAGTGTTCAAATACGACTGAACATTCAAGGTCAGACTTCGTTAACTGTTAATGAACTGTTAATAACTAGAAAATCTCCCGTCAAGATATGACGGTGAAAATTGCTTCTACATTTGAACGAAGCTATTGCCTGTTTTAAGATATTTTGATAGTTGAAATTTCAACCCTAACTCCAGTGGATCAATCCTAAACTCCAGTAGATTGCGTTCATTTTGGACCACTTTTTCGTTCCTTTATTCTCTCTAAAATGAATGTTACCAATTAAACAGTTACGGTACCCGATCCAATTGTCGAAATAAAGCATTTTCCTGCAACTCAACATTACCAAAAACTATTATCGAATAATCATGACGTGGCGCGAGTTTCATTGTTGATTACGTCAGGAGCGTTACTCGATCATTGGCTATTATATAAATGAGGATTCCGTTAGTGCGAAAAAACTTGATTGAGTCACACCGCCCAATAAATGAATCTTTTGCCTTGTCAATGTGGCGTCTACAGAGAATTTTATTCCATTTTTAATTCAGAAGTCATCTTTACTATTCTAAAAAAAAATACTGAAAATATTTTTTGGTATTTGCAATTTTCCCGATTTCTTGGTTCTAAGAATAGTTCAGTGCTAAGGATTTTTCATAAATAAGAGTTTAACTTCCTCCATAGTTACAACCGTTAAAAGTTTTGAATTGTTCAATTTAAAAAAATAATAATAATTTGAATTTTGACATCTTGAATTCATATTATGTTTCCCGCAATCACGAGTGTCTGTATGTAGGCGTGTGTGTTTGTGGGTAGGGGGTTTGTGTATGTTTGTGTAGGCATGTGTGTTTGTATCTGTGTGCTGGCATAAGCGCGTGGGTAGTTGTGTATATGAATGTGTGTGTGTGGGGGGGGTATGTGTATGTGTGTGTAGACATATGTGTTTTTGTCTGTGTGCAGGCAAGAATGCGCGGATAGTTGTGTGTATGTGTTTGTGTATGTATGTGTAGATGTATGTGTGTGTTTGTGTTTGTGTGTGTAGGCATGTGTGTTTGTGTCTGTGTGCTGGCATAATCGTGTGGGTAGTTGTGTATATGAATGTGTGCGTGGGGGGGGGGTATGTGTATGTGTCTGTGTGCAGGCATGAATGTGTGGGTAGTTGTGTGTATGTGTGTGTAGGTGTATGTGTGTGTGTATGTGTGCGCGTGTGTGTGTAGTTGTGTATGTATGCGCGTGTGTGAAGGACATGGATGCAAACTGGAGACGGTTTTCGCAAGAGGAGCAGCATCGTGAGGATCCGGTCTACGGTGATGGTGCAGAGGGTGGCGGTGGGAAAATAAAATCAAAGGACGTCCAAACAGTCAAGTGAGAACAATAAGCAATCGTGATTGCTCAAAAAAAAAAAAAACTGTAAATTCTGTCCAAACGTAAAATATATAAATCCAATGAACAGCTTAAAATTAAGCGGAAATAACTCGCATAAAACATGAAACACATGAAGGATATATCCTTTTCTGCAACAACTTCCATCCTTTTGGAGTGCGGCCTCAAGAGTACTACTGGAGAAATGCTGGATTCTCGTGACTCATGCCGGGGATCGAGCTCAGTTCGTCTGAGTGAAAGACTGTGGTTGTAGCCAGTGGAGAACATGCCTCGGGAAAAGATCTGCCGAAAAAGGAAAAAAAAAAGGTGTTTCAATCGAACAGTTCCTATAAGAGATGGGGGGGGAGGTAGATGGACAGACAGACCGACACATTTTTGACACCTCACAATTCAGCATTTAAATTTTGTTGTTAAGTATTTACATTATTGATTCATTTCCCTTTTTATTTTTTTTAGTCTACGCTGAGGGAGGATCGTATAAGGGTTGACCGGTTGTGAGGGAAGATGGGTAACAAAATGTGGGATACACATGGATAATTTCATTAATGAAGTTGTGCGTAAAATAAAAAGCGGGATATGCGACAAGAGGGAGTTAGGTAAAGTGCGACAAAGAGGGGGGGGGCGGGCATTAATATTAAAAAAGAAGTATAACATCATAAATGTATGTACCCTTATCATACATCTTATCTTATTATGATATTATCTTTCTTATGATACTTTTTGATTTGTTATTATGATACATTTTCAATATGAGTTTTATGTTATTACTAGCGGAACCCGCACGGCTTTGCCCGTAGTAGAAAATCAAAAGATCATTTGGTTTGCCTGAAAACTTGCAAATAATGGATGATGAATTTCTAGCCAATATGCTATGCTAATTTGATCATCCATGTTATGATAATTCGCTCGGTAAAATGGGCTTAAAATTGGAATAGAAGAACAAAATCGAATTTTTGAAAAAACGCTTCGAGGTGCACACTCTCATGCTACAAACTATTTTTTAACCAAATTTTATGAAAATCGACTGAACTGTTGAAGCGCTATGCGCGTCAGAGAGATCCTGATAGATATCGACAGAGATCCGGGCAGATATCCCGACAAAGATCCAGACATCCAGACAATCTTTGAGCTTTATTATTAGTAAAGATGATACATTTTAGGTAAGTATTTTACATACACCTCTACGCACAAGGTGAGTTCGCAGACCGGTCCCATCGTAGTACCGATAACAGGGACGTGCACAGAAATTTTGGGACCCGTCACAAATGGCTTTTGCGGACCCCCCTCCATATTGATGAGCGCTGATGATTTTCTGCATCTCTAAAATCCACCAACTGGACACCTAAGGTCAGAACCTTAGAGCAGGAATAAGTAAATGGAGGGAGCAGGTTCAATCATTGGCTAAGAAAAAGCTTGGACAAAGACCTCAAGTCACGTGACTCAACAGCGACGAATGGTTGACACGTTTTGCTTGAAACTAGCAAAAGAAAACTGCTTTCTTCCAATGCTTTGCTTTAAAATCTATCACGTGACTTGGGGCCTTCGTTTCACGAATGAAAGTCTTCACTCCCTCCATTTTATCTCTTCTCAATGGTCAGAACCCGGGTCCAAGGCGTAGAAGGCCAATGCTTTACCATCACGCCACAAGCCAGTTCTATTCACACTTCTTGTTACTATCTCCTATTGAATTGTCCCAAACTGTCACGATTTCATGAATCTGACTCCCACATAAAGCCAGAGCAGGAGTGGGTCCCGTAAAAAGGCGCCAACCTTGGCCTCCAAAGTGCGCAAAAAAAAGGTGCAAAAAAAAAGTGCAGAAAATAAAAGTGAAAAAAAAGAAAAAAAAAGATTTTACACACGTTTACTGTAAAAAAAAAAAAGCAAAGTAAAGTCGGTTTGTGAGCGCAAAAATAAAAAAAAAGGAAAAATAATAATAGCAATAAATAAGGCAGTTGCACCAAAAAGTTAAAAAAATAAGATAAATTTGCTTTAAAAAATTTAAAAAATAGGGAAACTTGCAATAAATAAATAAATAAATACATTTTAAAAAAAATTAAAAAGAGAAAAAAGGTGTTCAGTCTTGAGAGCGCAAGGACGCATAGGCGGGAGGGCGCATCGGCCCACTGGCCGAAGGACCGGCGGGCCAGGGCGGGCCAGTCCGGCCCTGCATAAAGCGTAACATTTGAGGACGTCTCCTTTTTTCCTTACTGCTATTACCATGAGTGCGGGTTGGTGATCCCCATCGAAAATCCATAAAGTGGAGCATGCGCAGTTCTCTGCCTTTTGAAGGATCGAATCCACCGGAGACCTACGCCGATTGGGTTCTTTACAACCTACGCCTTCTCACTCGTCGCTAGTTGTCGATGAAGATAGGCATTTTAAAAAGATATTGCTGCCGCAACCATCTTGTAGCCCCGACCTAGCTCCCAGCAACTTATTTTTGTTCCCCATATCAAGAGACACGTGAAAAAGCAATTCCAGCTGTCGAGGCAGTTTTAATGAGGCTCCTTTGAAGTATCACAGGGAGGATAGTGTCCCGATAACTAGCCCTCAGTGCTATTCCTTGGTGTAGTTAGAGGCTGAGAGATAACTTCCACATTTAGGTAAAATGTTTTAACTGACATAATCAACAACTCGATCTACACTCACATGCACACAGTCCATTGCTTAGATACTATTTTTTTAAGCTACGGAAATTTGCATGCAGTTAAGCAAATCGAACAATTAGTATATTACGACAGAAGAGAAATTTCAACAGCTATTATGTCCCAAAGTAGTAACAGCGGACTTAACACAAATCATCAATAGAATTATTGCTACAATGCCCAAAAACCCTTATTACGGTCAGAACATTCGTTCCAAAATACATTCATTAGACGGAGAGTGATCCCTAATAAAATAAAGACTACAGTCCCTAAATATCCCTATTAAATTGCTGAAAAGTCACCAGAAATGCTCATGGGAAAGAGAAGACCTGCCTTAAATGACGTCGATTATCCCATCAGATCCGCTTCACCCTTCAGAGTGAGAAAAGCAGTCCCTGAAAATTTCTTATTGGCATTAAAAGAACATCCAGCTTCTAGAAAAAGAATAACAAGCTTCCATCCCTCAAAAAACTGGGTGTGAGTTTGTGTGTGGAGGGGGAGGAGGTATATATATATATATATATATATACGAGTATACCCGCACACACACACACACATATTCTGTTTTGTTTAAATATATTTTTTTTTTTACTCTGACACATCTTGAAATTTTGAGTGTAACTTTACTTTTTTCAGAAAGAAGCTAGAAACAAAAAAAAAAATATCAATTAAAATAATAATCTTTTTGTAACTTAAAATTACAAAGCATGAGATCCATCTGTACAAAAAAGTTTCATCAACAGTTGTCCTGAATAAACGTGAAACAATCTGCTTTTATTTTATTCTTCTTATATCTCCCTCCCCGGTTTTTTTACCAGTATACGATCTTCGGGAACACATCTCAGTAAATTGTCATCCCACTTGACAGCAGAAAAAAAACATGTTTGCTCCATTTAGATCCAGGGTTTAATTTCTAAAAAAGAACATGTCTTCGCATGAAATACGCCTTAATTCCGTCAGATGCGTAAAAATTCTTATTTTTTTAAAAGCCCAGGAACTGAGCTTGTCCGTGTCAAGCAATCTGTCTACCGCGGTTATCTGGTGTCTAACCGGGCGCACGTTTTAATAGAGCTACCGGTTAGCGAAAATAATTAAAATATTCGATGGACAATCATCGCGACGTCATTAAATCAACTAACCGGTTGTTTTATGCGAACATGCCCATAATGTCAGCCTGCGAGATTTAATACTTGGGGATACGTGAAAATAAACTTACATTATAAAAGAAATAATTTATGAGTTTTAAAAAAATCTTCCAGCTATCATTGTTAAAATTGATCGTTTTTTGATTGAAATAAAGCCGATTGCTTTTAATTTTCCTTCTTCATTCTTGAACTGCGTCTGGCGTCCAATCGCAGGAAAAAAAGATGGGCGCATGCGCTCATAATTAATGATCGCGGTGCTCTTGAAGCTAACTCCCGTTTTCTTATCTTTTGATCTGTGACTCAAGTTCTGTGTGTGCGATATCAAGACCGGATTTTCTGTTTGGATTGTCCTTTCATTCATCCTCATTCAGGTTAGAACTTAATTTCATTTTCGTATGTTAATAAGATCGAAAAATTTTGATGTTCTTTAAGACAGAATTGTTTTAATAGTTCCTAAAACCTTCTAAATGTGTATAAAGTTTTTCGCTGAAATATCTATCGTATTTTAAGCATTTCTCCGCGCGCATCGGATCCTACTGAGGTTTTTTCAGGTTTGTAGATTTAAAAGTATTCCGTTAGCATCTTAAAACGATGAATACTTAAAAATTAAATTGTTTTTAAGTGTATAAGTGTTAAGTAAAGGTGACAGTCCGGCCAATGTATTGTTTATTATGCGTAGAGGCCAAATTGGTTATTTGATCCCATGGGAGGTTAGTGAGACCTCCCAAAAGATTCTCATTTGGAACGTTTTTTTTCCCCGATTCGATAAATTGGAAAATATTAGTACAGAATTGGCGTTCCCCCCCCCCCCTCATATGCTTGTATTTTCTCATAGGATAATCGCGTTTTTATCATTCGGTAAAATTTGAAGTTTCGTTCGGTAATTTGGGAATTTTTCGCCTCCCGAAAATTTATGTTCGAGGTGCCCCTGTTGGTACGATGACCGACAACTACTAGCGTTTGTTGCTAAAAATACACGTTTTTATTTTATCGGAAAGAATTAAAATTAAATATGGTCATGGAAAAATGTTGCTTTTAAGTGCATGAAGGGTCGGTCAAAAGTACTCAATTCAATAAGTGGAGTTGTATTATTCATTATTCTTTACTCATGAACGCCCATTGTTTTATTTGCTGTTTTACATGCATTACAGTGTTGCCAGATTGGGAGAAATTTCCCCATTTTGGGGAAATCTGATGCTCTCTGGGGAAATTTTGGGGAAATGGGTTTTGAGGGGAATTCTTTGGGTAAAATTTTTTTTCTTGGTGCAAACCTGGGGGGAAAAAAACTTAGTGATTTTTTTTTTTTTCGTATTTAAATTCGGGTCTTGACATCTGGTAGTTATATTGTTTGTATCAAACAGCGTTGGTTTAGCTTTGCTCAACTTTATGGAATTCTCATTATATGGAATATTATGCTACGGAATTCGCATTAATAGTTCTGCTTGAGTAACTAATTGATACGTGAAACAGGCTAAAATAAGTGTGATGAAGAATGTTCTTGGATAAATATATACAAAAATCATAGTTTAAATGTACATACAGAAGCAGAGTAGTAAATGCGAGTAGAAAAAAAAATGGCTATTTCTTATCTCTCGGTCAGATGTTTGTATTTATGACTAGTGGCACCCGCACGGCTTTGCCCGTAGTAGAAAATTAAAAGGCCTTTTGGTTCCCCTGTATATTTACAAATAATGAATGATGAATTTCTCGCCAATTGGCTTGCCCACGTTACGGTTCCACGTTATGATAACTTGGCAATTTAGTCGTCCGTCTTATAATTTTACTCGGGAAAATGTTCTTAAAATTGGAATAGAAAAAGAACAATATTGAATTTTCGAAAAATCGCTTAAAGGTACCCCCCCCCCCCTGCTACAAACTAATTCTTTGCTAAATTTCATGAAAATCGGTCGAACGGTCTAGGTACTATGCGCGTCACAAAGATCCTGACAGAGAGAGAGATCCGGACAGAGAGACTTTCAGCTTTATTATTAGTAAAGATTAAAAAAAAAGATAAAGAAAAAAAAAAGCGAAAATGGGAAGAAAACAAAAGTTGGGGATTTTTATAAGAAAATTTGGCTATTTGGGGAAAAAAAAAATTTTCCAGAGACAAAAATATCAGAGGAAGTCGATTCATTTTATGAAAATATTAGTGGAAAAATAATTTTGGAATTTGGGGAATTTTGATAGAAAACATCGCTTTTTGGGGAAAAGTTGGAAGGGAATTGGGGAAATCTGGATTTGACCATCTGGCAACACTGATGCATTATCCAGTAATTTTATTATACAAGTAATGCTATTATTCCACTTTGCTTATACTATTAATTCAAATGTTGAAAAATGAATTGTTTGTTTAGAGTTCAAAATTGAAAGTGTACATTTTTTATTCTCTTGCTTTTCTCAGTCTCTGGTTTTGGTGGAGGTCATTTTTGGAAGGGGGGGGGGAGGATCATAAAGATCTTCTGAACATAATTAGGGTGTTCAAGGTCAATTTTTTGAAATAGAAGTCTGTAAAACGCAGCTTTGACATAATCTTGATCCCTTAACGGGGGAGGACGTGACTCCCATCCCCCCCCCCCGTCTCTGGATCCGCACCTGACTCTTTTGCGTATATGAGGTGCGTTGGTTTCTTTTCGTACACTTCATTTTATATCTCATGAAAACAATGTAATGAGTCAGTTTCATTTTCTAAAATACGTTTCCCTAAACGCTCATCTCAGATTTTTTTTTTTTTTAAGATGTCGAATTGATTAGCTTTTTTTTTACATTAATTTTTTAGTGCAACCTTGTAACGAGGATAATCGTGCTCCCATGCGCAGGGTACGTTGGTCCGCCTGGCGGGGCACGTTGAATTAAATTACGAAAACAGCTTTTGTTATATTTTTAATAATAAATATTATCCAATATTATCCAATACCGTAACTACACTGCTAAAAATTCAGGAAAATTTTCTGGTAACTGTTACTGTAAAATGATGGACTTACAGCATCGCTGATTTTTACGGTAATTTATACTGGAGAAATAAGCGATCCCAGTTCCAATTGGTTGCTGTGACCGACCGAGGACCGTAAAATTTTACTGTAACATTTGATTTTTACGGTAATAGTTACTGGCAACATGGATGCCAGTAAGAATTACCGTAAATTTTCCGGAAGAGTTTTAACAGTGTAGATTATGTTCTTATGCGAGTAGAATGAAAATATTATACTAAATTGATAAATCATTATTAATTAAACACAGCAATAAGAATTCACGATTAGTACACAATTATTAAAAATATATTGAATATTCGTGAGAGAATTAATGCAGATAATTAAGATTGAAAAATGATATCTGGGTATTTTAAAGTGCTAAATCCTGAGCAGACACTGGATTTTGGAAGGATAAGTCATATGCTACTTGTATGTACAGTTACATCAATATTTGCTACGGAAAAAAAAGCTTTTTTTTCTATTGCATGACATGAACCAATTCCAAAAAGTAAAGAGTCCTGTAATACTAATAGTATGCTTTTTTTTTTTTTTCAAAGTAGGATAAATTTTGCATCTTTAAGCAAGCATATCTTTGTAATCGAAAATTAAATGTTGAAAACGAACGTAGATAATGCTAAGAAAAAGTATACTTTTATCTTTCATTTAATTTTTTGTTTTATTTTGTTTCTAAATTGAATGCTTGTTTGGCAAACATTTTGTTTAGTACCTAGGAACTTTATTATAGCATGTACTGCATATTTTACTCTTTGTCTGAAAAAATTTTGAAGAATATTTGAAAATGTAGAAGAGTAAAAAAGTCGGATATGAAATAAATTCTTTGGTAAAATTAGTTCAGTATAATTTTTGTTAAATAATTATAAAATATAACTTTGCTCTTTTTATTCAAATTTTTATCATTATCGAAACATGTTTAACATGGAGATAAATGAATGTTTAACATACAAACACTAAGAATATTGTTATTATTATTGGGGTTTAAGGGAAAAAAGTTTTAAATTATTTGGGGTAGTTTGATCCGGTCAACGTGCCCCGCAAAGAAGGGAAAAAATGTCATTTTTTTTCACTTTGTGACAAAAAATCAAAAACTGAAAATCATTGTGAACTAAGCACACTTACTTCAAGAAAGAAGTTCAATTTTTTTTTAATAATCTTGCTGAAATCATTGAGTGAAAAATAAATGTTTTTTTTTTTTGTGGGGAGGTAGATTCCTCGATTATTAAGGTTTTGTGCAATCCTGCATTTTTCCATGATTTATGTAAAAATATCCATTCAAAGTAGAAACGAATATTCTGCCGTGTGCAGGTAAACGGCAGTATCTGCAAAAATGAATTTTCGAGATATTTGAAGAAATGTGTGGTGGATTCAATACTAACAACAAGGAAATGTTGGAAAAAGACGTTTTTTTCGCGCCTTTTTGTCTGCGGAAACCAATTAATCAAGCTTCTTTACTAATAATAAAGCTGAAAGTCTGTCTGGATGTCTGTGACGCCCATAGCGCCTAGAACGTTCGTCAAATTCATGAAATTTGGCACAAAGTTAGTTTGTAGCATGGGGGTGTGCACTTCGAAGCGATTTTTCGAAAATTCAATTTTTTTCTTTTTCTATTCAAATTTAAAAAAAAAAAAATACCGATCAAATTATCACAACGTGGAATAGTAAATTACGAAATTATCATAACGTGGAACCGTAACATGGATGAGCCATTTAACATAGCAAATTAGCAATAAATTCGTCATCCGTTGTCCAGTCGTATCCGTTGTACAAGTAAACCAAATGACCTTTTTTTTAAAAATTTTCTACTACGGGCAAAGCCGTGCGGGTACTACTATTTTATAATAAAGCTAACGTACAACAGATAGTTACAACAGATAACGTACAACAGTAAAATTAACTATATCATACCTCTGCCGCGAAAGTGACAAAACTCAAAATTTTAAAAAAACATACTTACCGTTGATTTAAAATCTAACCACCAAACGGCACGACCTTGCGGGTCAGTTCGCAATAGATATGAACCCGGGTAAAGCGGTTTGACTGCATAGGCCCTAGTTCAGCTGCAACCCGGGGGGGGGTCCAAAGTTGTTATTTGAGTCCAGAAAAGCAATAGTTTTTTCTTTCAACCTTATTATTTAACCTTTTCTTTCATTTGCATGCAGTATGAGTCAATTAAATGCGTTCACAACGTAGAATAAATCCCCCCCTCCTTCATTCTACTGACAAGAGACGCCAAATGTATTGGAGGGGTAAATGTCCCAAATTTTCAAATTCCAAGGCAAACATCATTGCTATTCTGAAGTCCTATAAATCATTGGGTTCAGATGACAAAAACTTGAAGATCGAGGATCTTCATAAAATTTGGGATTTTTAGGTCCATTCGTACACGATATGAGCTTAGGTAAAATAGTTTGGAGTGTATAGGCTCTAGCTCGGCACTAAGGAGGTTCTAAATTTGCTTGTTTGGCTCCATAACTGCATTAGTCTTTTCTTTGGAATTGGAAACTTTGGCAAAATATTTGCTCTCCTGACGTGGGTCGCGTCACTTTTTAGTACAACATAGGGGAGGCGTACTTTACTCTATATTGTGAATGCATTCAGTTGGGCTAAATTACTAATGACCACCCGGTGGCAGTAACTCAATTTTGACAAAATGTGCAGATACCATATCTGTGCTTAGCACGGCAATTTAGAACTCTAAACGAGCTGACGTGTGCATCACATGACTTCCTTTTACACCAATTTAATGTTATTTCTCTATTATTGCAATTTTAATGGGATTCTCTCTTTAACTCTCTAAATATCACCAATGGCCACATTATAAAACCAGATTTAAAAAAAAAATCAAAAAATCGCCAAATTTGTCGCCAAGTTGGCGACAAAACTTGGTGACCGATAGAGTGGATATATCGCCAAGTGTCCGCCAAATTATAACATCACTTGAGTTTGCATCGAAATTAACAATGAATTCCCCCCCAAAAAGGTGCAAAAGACCCCTTTAGAAATACTTGAATGCAACCAAAAAAGGAGGTGCATAACTAGACCCCACTAGGAGTCTACGTACCAAGTTTCAACTTTATAGGACATACCGTTCTTGAGTTATGCGACATATATACGCACATACATATGTACATACGGACGTCACGAGAAAACTCGTTGTAATTAACTCGGGAAACTTCAAAATGAATATTTCGGGCGTCTATACGTTCTTAGGTACATATGTACGTGTGGTCGGGTGGAAAAAAAACTCAACATTCATTCGGGGGTGAGCAAAATGGAAATTAAGGCCAATTTTGAGTGAAAATTTTTTTGTGAATACAATACTTCCTTTTTTGTTAAAGGAAGTAAAAAAAAAAACTCACTAAACTTAAAACTGTACTATCTAGATAATTTCAAAATGCTATGCATGAAAATATTTTCATGCTATTTCTAAAGCAGAGCTTCTCTAACTGTGGTCCGCAGACCCATTGGAGGTCCTCTGAACCTTAGTTTGGGTCCGCGGCAAACTTAGGAAAAAAAGTTTTAAAAACATCAATTGATACTTAAATTTTGCATTTCCAATTTATAATTTTCTCCTTTTAAGTAAAGGAGTTGTCTTCGGTAGAACCGTTATCTGTTTCTACAAAACCGAAGAAATAATTTGTACCGGAGGTGCAGTCTGTCGTCTTGAGAATATGAATGCTCGATAGACATACTTTCACACTGCACTTGCGCAGTCTACCTTCCAGGATACTTTACCTCGAGGATCCTACATGTAAGACTAAAACAAATATCTTAGCAATTAGTTTTTTTTCTTGGTTTCTTATCTTCGAAACGATGTTATACTGAATTTTCTCACCAACTTTCAAAAAATAATTTGTCAAGAGCATACAAATTTTACCTGGCGCCTAAGATTTTACAATTTTTGTCACTGTACTAACTATTTGGCTTCGGTTGGAAAACAAAAGGCAACAATCGTTGAAAAAGCAAAGCCTGTTCTTTCAGCTGCCGCAATTTACCGATGCGGATTTTGAAATTTAATCGCTTTGTTACCTCTTGGTTTCTGACTGTTAAACTTGATTTTTGTGGTCCAGAATCTGCAAATCAAGTGAAGCATTGTTAACTACCTACCTTTTTTTTAATAGTGATATTCCCCTCTACTTAGTAAATATTTCCCTCTGTGGTTAACTTCGTTAAGTTCAATTTTCTTCAAACTACAAGTTAACTAAAGACTCTAATGACAGGCGTCCGCAAAAGAACATCGGTTCTTGAAAACAGTCTGCTGGCTATCAAGTTTGGAAAGCCCTGTTCAAAAAGGTACAAATAACACTGAGACTTGAATGGTAATTCTTACGCCAAAGCGGTGAAAATAATCTTTAAAATGATACCTTACTTTTGAAATTTGATAAAGTATTGAAAAAAATATGACGTTGGCTAAACAGAAAAAAAAGTACTTTTGACAAATTGTGTATTAGATGGTGTTGGCTTCAATAAAACGCTTTAAATCATTTTTACACGCTCAGAAACGCCAGGATTTTTTCCATCCATGGACAAATTTAATCGTTTAAGGCGATTCTTTTCTGTCTAGGGCAGAAATGTATCAACAAATTTCACGAAAATTTCTTCAATTTGAAAAAATAGCTCCATTAGACAAACTTTAAGAGGAACACTTTCCACGAAAGAAAATCTCGTCAAATACGAAGACGATTTTCACGAAATATAAAGATGCATTTACAAGCGTGTAGATGTTCATTTAGTTCTAAAAAAGCCTCTAAAATACAAAGCAAAGAGTTTATTCGACCATTTCATAAGTGTTCTTCAATCCCAAGTAGCGGCCTTGAAAGTCGGAACTCAACTTAAAACTGAGTTTCCCGTGAGGTCCCCGTGTTTGAAATCGAATGAAGTTGTGTTTAAATTGAAAACAGGACAAGTATTTTAGGTCTGTGCTATACTTCTAGTTTCAAATCACAGTCGAATCTCGGTAGCTCAAAACTTATAACTCGAATATTCCTTTATCTCAAAGTTTTCATCGGGTACCAAACTCTTGAGATTGTTGTGGAAACTTCCCATAACTCGAGACTACCAACAACTCGAACGTTTTAGCCGGTCCCTTGGAAATTCGAGTTATCTATAGTTGACTGCACCGAAGTTTCCAGATACCAGTTTATTTTCAACTATTTTTTTGAACTGTATATTTCTTGGTTTACCTTTGGAGCGCCGTGAAGGATAGATACTTAAAGGAACTTAACGAGTTCGAATTTAGTTAATATCCCAGAATCGAATTTCTACTTCTTATCTCTTTTAACTTACGTGGTTGCGCGCGCACACTACTAATTGCGTTGCGCGACGAACTGTTTTCTTAAAAGAATCGAAGGATTAGACTCCTTGATTTTTTCGCTGCAATGATAGTTAGGTAAGTGCGCGTTTTGTTTTACTTCGCTTAGTACTTTAAAAACGTGAGATTTTTTTAATTGGCATTAAGTGTGGACAAGTTATTTATGTCTAAGCAGGGCTATTGGTAAATTTAAAAAAATCTAGGAAGGAGAAGGGACAATGAGTTAGGGTTTGTCTAGGGACAAGTCAGCATTTTGTCGGGCTCAATGAGAGGTTGGTCAGCCATTTCTTACAAAATCATATCTCCGTATTTTAGGTACTATCCTGAAAATGTTTACACGTCAGTTTTATATATCTGTTACCTACTTGTACTATATTGTAGGAGATTAGTAGGAAGAAAGATTTCAAAACATTTCGGTAAGTTTTTAAGTAATTTAAAAAATCAATGCTTTATTTTAAATGTTCAAATATATTTTTATATACATGAAATACACCGCCAGCACAGTCATTTCCAGCCGAGGACTGCAATTTCGTGCTTAGGCTCTCCTCTGATATGCCCCCCTCTTGGCGAGATTTTAATTTTTCGCTCGATACGAAAATCGCCAATAAGGCGATAACTTGGCAACCCTGGTTTTGCAACTTGAACGCTGGAAAGTAGTTTCTCGAAGTCTGTCTTTTTGCACGTGTCTGTGTGGTAGGAGGTAGGTGCTCATATGTTCCGCTTTTAGAGTATTCTTTTTCTTGTTGTTTTTTAATGTTAATTTAGTTGAATTTTCTATTTTAATTATGAGTTCGGTTTGTGATGTTGTCCAAAAGTATCAATTGAAATTTTTGAATGAATCTTCTTTTTCGTCAGGTCGTCCAACGTTTGGACGTACCGGAGTCCTAAATAGATTTTTTATATTTAAACTAATTGAAAATAAAGAGGTTTTTTTTAGAATTTTTAAGGGAAATTGGTTTACTTAAGAATGAAATGTTATGTTCTAGATGTAATTCTGTTATGAAAATTAAAAAAACTAAAAAATGTTCAGATGGGTTAATTTTTTTTGTAGAAAGGTTATTGGGTGTGTTGTTTGTGGAAAAGAAGCAACGATCAGGAGTGGGTCATGGTTTAGTTCTAGCAAGTTGAAAATAGAGGAGATTTTTATGATAACATATGAGATTTTAATTGGGACCAAAACTGCTGATATTGAAAGTCAATATTTTTTTTCATCACAAACTTTAGCCGATTGGCGAAATTATATTAATGAAGAAATATTAAATTACATTGAATTAAAATCCGAACAAATAGGGGGGGGTTGGGAAAGTTATTGAAGTTGATGAATCTAAATTTGGGAAAAGAAAATATAATCGGGGACATGCAGTTGAGGGACAATGGGTTTTTGGGGGGGTTGAACGGGGTTCGGGGAAAACTTTTTTGGTTGCTGTTGGGGATAGGGGTAGGGAAACTCTATTTTTGGCAATTAAGCAGTGGATACTACCAGGCACGACGGTGCACTCCGATTGTTGGAGGGCATATGATACATTGGGGGAGGAGGGGTATGAGCATTTAACAGTCAACCATAAACTTAATTTTGTAGATCCAGAAACTAAATGTCACACTAACACAATTGAATCCACATGGAGACACGTTTAAAAGTACTCTACCAACATATAATAGATTAGGGGATTTTAAATTTTATTTAGCTTATTATTTATACAAAAAGAATTGTGAATACAAAAATGAGGAAATGTTTGTAAAGTTTTTGGAAATAATTCGCAAAATTAATTGGGTGGAGTACAAAATACAAGTAAAATAAGGTTGTTTTTTTTTGGAATTTTTTTTGTCAAAACAAACATAATTTAAATATTTTTGTAAAGTAATGATAATAAAAAATGGGATAATTTCCCTAAGAGCGGAACATATGTGCACTGCCTCACGTGAGGAAGTAAAAGAAAAGTAAAAAAGGTAAGTGAACATATTTTGAATTATTGTGTTTTTAGTGTGTTTCTGGTAGTTTGTATTTTGGTCTGGTTGGCATTTTTGTAGCACAAAAATGGTGTTAATTTCACATAAAATCTGTGACTTTATTGTATACTGAACGGAGGAGATCTGTGACTTATATCCGACTGTGATGTATATTAAAAGTCGGAGGGATAACGGACCGAGCGGCAGCGAGGTCCTGGCGAGCCCGAGGTCTCATAGTACTTTCGTAATGAGACCGAGGCAGGGCCGGCGAGCCGAGGTCTCATTACGAAAGTACTATGAGACCGAGGGCTCGTATCCCGGAGAAACAACGGAAAAAAATTAATGCATTAATTTCATGAAATAATTAATGACATAATTTGAATTTTTCCTGTTGGCGCTAAAAAAGCATCGCTAAGAACGATGTATGACATATGACGTCATACATAGTTTTCTTGGCGACGCTTTTTTGGCACCAACAGGAAAAAGTCGCCAAGAGGGGGGTATATCAGATTTGTTCCCGTGCTTATTAGCAGTTCTCGGCTGGAAATGACTGAGCTGGCGGTGTATTTCATGTATTTCTGTTTTAGCCCTGGCTATTGGGCGGTAATTTACTGAATATATTTTTATATCTTTTTGAGTTTGAATCTCTGCATGTGTTGTACTTGTAGAACTTTTTCTTGACTACGCTGTACCAAATCTAATCCATTTTCATATTATACCGAATTACAGGTTATGAAAAACTTTGTAGCTAGTTTTAAGGTTGGCAAAGGTTTAGATATTATGTTTGTGTTTTTTTTAGCTTGTGTATTTCTATGTTTACATATTTTCATGCCAAAGTAGTCAGTTTCTAAAGAGTTATTTTTTCTTATCAGCTGCTATTTTTACCTTGTGGTCGCTGGTAGAGCTGAAATTCACACAATGTTAGAGGTATGTTCCTTTTTTTATGTGAATGTGATCTCATACTATTTAACTCCTGAATTTTTCACTAATCTAGTATTAAAAAAAACACTGGAAGCTTCAGTTCTAGTATTTTGTATAAAAAAAATGTCCGTTTTATTTTTTTAAATGTACAATGATGTAAAGACATGTTTCGATTATGTAGTAAGACTGGAACAGTTGATTATATTTCCGAAGTGTTCATTTTAAATACAATTCTTTACTTATCACTGCCGATGCATGAATAAGGCTAATTTGAAAAGTGCAGACTGATGATAACTTTAAACATGAATTTAACGTAATCTTTGAAACGTTAAAGACTATTTTTTACATTGACGGCAAGTTTAAGGCATAACGAACATTTCATGTAAAATTGCGGTGTTAATAGTTATTTTAATTGTTAATTTCTGTGTGTAAACATTGAGTTATCAAAAAAAAAAAAGTAGTGGGGAGGGTGGGTAGGGGGCAGACTTTGTTATGCATCAAAATCAGGTACTTTATTTTAGGAACTTTACCGAAACGCTGAGCAGCGAAAAATCTTATGAGGAATAACCTACTTTTACGTTCTATATTTTGTTCGGAGCACCTGAATATTTTTTGTTCTAATCTTAAGTTATTTGCTTTTGTTGTATCATAAGTTCGTTTTATATATTTTATAGAATAAGTAAATTAATAGTGCGTATAGCGTTCTCGTTTTACAATTTTAAGTCTTAAATTTTGTTGCAATATGGCAAATATTTTCGATCAGTACTTTAAACTTTTCTGACAACTAATCGTTATTGATGGCTAATGTTGTAACTTTTATTGAAGAGCTAAATCTTAAATAGTTTATTTAGCTGTTTCGTAGTCTTAGATATTTCATTCGTTGTTTTTGTATTTTTCTCTAGGCACATTTTTCATACTTTTGTTTTCTTTTTAAAGCATGTGTAATGCTTGGTACATTGTAGTTTGAAGTTTCCAGCATTTGTATAACAATCTGTACTTTTTCTGCGATCAGCAGGGGATCTGTTGATTTTAAAAATATTTAAATGCAAAGCATAAGACATTATTTAAAACTGATTCAGTCTCAGAATGGAATAATAATAAGGATTTCTTTTGTCCAATTTCGTTTCTTATTAAAAAAATCCTTTAATGAGTGCTGTGTTTTATAAAGTTAGTTTGATTTTTTTTTTTTTTTTTTTTTTTTTGTATGTGTTAGAGGAATTTTCACAATGTAATCATTTGAAGGGCTCGGTGCAAGGATAGGGAAATGCCACATGATTTGAATTTTTCAGAAGGCCAATTTTCAACTTATAAAAATTTATTTGTAAAATTTTTCTAAGGTATTATGCATTCTATATTCTGCAATACTAAAACCAGATAATTTTTTCTTCAAATGACGTAATCCATTGTCATGATTGTTTAAATTTTAGTTATGAGAAACAGAAATTTGGATCGAAAAGTCACTCCTCGCGACTTGTCACATTTCTGGCCCGAACCCTTCTTTTTTAGCCTACTTTTTCAGTAAAAGTCAGAGAAAGAAGAAAAAAACATGAAAGAAGGCCTAATGCATCTTGAAAATTATCGCGAAAAGAAAAAAATTAAAAGTTGGAAAGTAGGGTATTGAGATGGGGGAAAATGTCTGTCGGTCCGTCTGCCTGTTCCCCCCCCCCAATAACTTTTGAGTGAATAGTCAGAATCGAATAGGGTTTTTTTTTCTTTTTTTCGAAAGATCTCGGCGAGGACACCCCATTCCTACATTTCACTTTTTGATTTGAACTATTTTTCGTTCAGTTTTGAACAGTACAGAAAAATTTTAATATTACCGCCTGCGGAGAAATTCGAGGCAATTCCGAACTTAAAGGCGACCTTGCTTCAAATAAACTTTGTAGGAAAAAGCTTTTGATGAAAAACTTGTATATAAAATGTTCTTGATTTGAACAATTTTCTGTTCAATTTTGAACAGTTCAAATCTTTTAATATCAGTGCCTACGGTGAAACTGAAAGTCAATGTAGATTCCGCAGTTGAAGTCAGATTTTCTTCAATCACATTTTATTGGAAATAGCTCTTGACAACAAATTCCCAACTCCGACAATTTTGGGCACCTGACTCTGACTCCAAATCCCGTGCCCGACAATTAGTCCGACTCCGACTCTCAGACTTCGACTATGACTTCGTAACTTTGGCAAAAATTTCTACTCGAAGGAAAAATGGCAGACTCCGATTCTTGGATAGTTGACTTCGACTCGTTTATCCCAAAATAAGTCCGACTCCGCAAACCTTGACAGTAGATATGACCGATTCCAATACCGAGTCTTTAAATTAAAGTTTTATGTAATTAGTTTTTGGCGGAGAAATTCGAAGTCCTTTATGTTTCTACTTGAAGATATGCGCAGGCAATTTTTTTTTTCGACAATGAAAATCATTTCGTTGACATTTTATTGTTTTTATTTTTGAAATTACCTTAATTCATTTTTAAAATTATTTTTTGGCAACAGTGGAAAAACGAACATTTTTTTTATGAGCTTATTAATTCTTTTTTTTTTTTTTGAGGCTGCAAGGGTTGTTGATGGAATAAATTTATTTGCTGCTTTGTTTAAAAGGTGCTGCCAATTTATTTGTTCGTTTATTTTTTACGCATCTAATTCTTCAGATGAGCGTGGCCTATTTTATTTCTAGAAATCGGCTTAAAATATTTAAAAAAGTATATCATAAATAATTTGCGATTTTAGCTAATTTTGAGAATTTTGATCCGATACTAGAAAGTCGATATTGGTATAGGGGAAAGTAGGCTCATTTAGTTTTAGACGGAACTTCTTGTTACTATATGTTGATGAGAAATGTTATGAAATCAAAATTTAAGCGTTTTTAAAGGTATTGCAGTTTGACTTTTCAAAAACGTTCTATTACTTAAAATGACTTGGGAATCTTATGTAGGTTAACATTTTACGTTCACGAAAACGCTCAGCTTTCTCAAACTTACCACTGTTATAAATCTGAAATGCGTCTTTTTAAATTCTAAATGGTCAAGACAAAATAAACGAATCAAGGCTATATATATATATATATATATATATATATATATATATATATATATATATATATATATATATATATATATATATATATATATATATTTGCTATTTTATAGTGCTCAGACTGAAAGGGGAGAAACTTCAAATAAAATAACTTCAAAACTGCTGTGTGCGAGATTTTTAAAATTATTTGCGGTTTCCGTGGTAGCAACTTTTCTGATATTTCTCACCCCCCCCCCCCCCCCCCCAAAAAAAAAAAAAAATATTTTACATTCAAGTCACTTTTAAAGAGTGAAGAATGATTCCTAAAAGGGATTTTTTTAAAGATCTATTTTATCAAAAATGTAAACTTTCTGAAATCTACAATGCCTGTTTTTACCCTCGGCAGCGGGGGCACTGAGGTTTTTTTTTTAAGTAACCGAAAAAAAAAAATTCTTGTACTGCTGCAAAGCGATTATCTTCTATATCAGTAGTGCCCAACCTTCCTTTACATGAGGGCCGCAACTTATATTAAAATGCATCTTTCGGGCCAGCAGGTATATAAAATTTTAAACTATTTTCTTCTTTTTTTGAATAACGTGGGAAATATAGGAAAGGAATGAAAACTTACAAACCAAACATTGATGTTATCATTATTGGTGTATATTTTACTGAATGTATGTTTTTCTGACATCAATTTTTTAACATTTGGCTACAAATTTGTGACATTGTTACTAATCGTGCGTTTCGGTTTGTAACGCTGAACACACAAAACAACGGGCCACACAGATCAGTTTTGCAGTCCGGATGTGGCCCGCAGGCCGTAGTTTGGGCATCATTGTTATGTATCGTTGCAGCTGTCAATCAAAACAGTTGAGACGCTTTAAATTTGTCCTGGCCCAGCAGAGAGCAAATGACATCCATGTAAGTTTTTATAATTTGAAATTAAGATTATACCTATAGGAAAACCTCTTCCTTTGTTTTCAAAATCTTCGGTTCGATTTGTTTATGTCCGTTTCATTTTTTGCTCTTTCTTTTCATTCTTTATTGCCAAGTTGTATAAATTTCAACTCTTTATTTCTTATCTCGATATCTGAAAATCGTTCAGTCTCAGAATTGGTGTTCATTGAAAACGTTCATCTCTTCGGTTTGTCGTCATTGAAATTCTTAACAGTAAAGACTTGATATTTGATTTACTCAAAATTTTCTTTCGATAAATGCATGATTTTTTCCAGTTTTCTTAGTGGTTAGTCTCTTAAGTTTTCCTTAAACATTTAATCTTAGTGTATAGATTAGTAGATTACTTTAGATATCTTGGACATTCATTAATGTGTCCGTTACTTGACACTTGAGGTAACATCAAGTGTCTCAATGGTGTCATCAGTATCATATTTTCGTTACTATAAAAAGTAGACCGTTAATGAATAGTTTTATTTAGTTTGTATTTTGAGTATAAAAAGGTGCTTTGAACAAAATATTAAAACTTAAACTTTTAAAGATAATGTATGTCATCGTCTGCTTTATCAATTCAGATTTTCTCTTATTTACAATAAATACTTGTATGGTTCAATACTTTTTTACACTTAACATTCGTAGGGGTCAATTCGTTGGACTGCTTATTCAGAGCCAGGGGCATTTTCCGTTTGAGGGGAAGGGTCATGTACTAAATGCAACACTAAAACACTTTGAAAACATACAAAACACACGTATTCCTAATATTTATTCAAATATTAATTTTCACTCACTGCACTTAAAATAAAGTACATCATTACTTGAATACTAATCGCCACTCGTTCAAACTTACTACCCTTCACAATAACAATTTACTCTCTCAACGATTTGCATAAAAGCGCATACGCCTTTCATTATTCGCGCAAATAACGCTTATACATTTCTTTTTTAATAACATGCTGCGTGATACATAATTTCTATAACCCACATCACTACACACACCTTGCCATAACATACATCAGGCAAACATGAACCTATACATTTCTCATATCCTAAACTACGTTCTACTTTTTCGCCGCACTCACATCCACGTCATTTACACGTTGATCACACACATTCACGTCATTTACACGTTGGTCGCACACATTCACGTCATTTACACATTGACCACACACATTCACGTCATTTACACTGACCACACACATTCACATCATTTACACTGACCACACACATTCACGTCATTTACACATTAATCACGCACATTCGAGTCATTTACACGTTGATAATACACATTCACGTCATTTACACATCGATCACACACACTCGCATCATTTACACATTGATCACACACATTCAAGTCATTTACACATTGACCACACACACTCGCATCTTTTACACATTGATCACACACATTCACGTCATTTACACGTTGATAATACACATTCACGTCATTTACACATCGATCACACACACTCGCATCATTTACACATTGATCACGCACATTCAAGTCATTTACACATTGACCACACACACTCGCATCTTTTACACATTGATCACACACATTCACGTCATTTACACGTTGATAATACATTCACGTCATTTGCACATCGATCACACACACTCGCATCATTTACTCATTGATCACACACATTCAAGTCATTTACACATTGACCACGCACATTCGCGTCATTTACACATTGATCACACACATTCAAGTCATTTACACATTGACCACTCACATTCGCGTCATTTACACATTGATCACACACGCACGTAAATATAAAATGTCCCTGGCCATGGTTCGACGCCTCGTTTCGTGATGGGTGAAAAAATATCTCAGCCGAGCTGGAATCAAATTTGTGATTGGAGGGAAAATAACAGGTGTGCTTTTTTTTTCTGTGCTGGTTGACATTTTTCGAGCATGGAGATTCGAACACTCTCTGGACTGGTGACGCTGTGCCTATAGGTGGGCGTTCGGGTCTCGGGGCAATGGTTCGGAAAATGGAGTTAATGGAACGATCAAAGGGTTGAACCCAAGAGTCCAGCGCGTGAAGGTTGAAGTTCTCGAAGCGGGGCTTGACTCTTTGGAAAAGTTGAACAGTGGCAATTCTACAGTACTTGGCTGTGAAATGTTCCGTACCTAAGACTACGTCTCGAAATACAAGGAAACCCCGATTTTACGTTTCTCAAGGGACAGGGTTGAAAAAACGTAATATACAGGAAACAAACACATTAAAAGCCATAAATCAAATAAAAAAATACTAAGCAAGAACTCAAACAGAAAAAATAATATAATTAGTAAAAATGAGCAATGGGCATAATATCCGTATTTTAGGAAAGGAACGTTTCTATACATACCATTTTACGTCATTTCAACACATTTAGTGGCGAATAGGGGCGCTTAGGTTGAAAATAGTCCGTAGTAGTAATTGTTTTTTAGTCATTGAATTCAAAGTAAACGCAGCATCTTCTAGAATTGAAATGCTTTGAAAGTTTTGTTCCTGGTCTTTATGAAAAATAAAAGCCAATATTTATTAACTCTTCAATGTAATACTGAAAGAAGGCATGGGCTGTGCTTGCGGATCTTCTCGTTCATGTTAGTTTTCGGATGTGAAAGTCCATAAGGACGGCTACGGATAGAGCAGTAGCATTTCTGTTTTCATAGATTAACTTTCAACAACGTGGATTATCTTCAAAAAAAAAAAAAACACTCACACACACTAATGAAATATATTGCTTAGTTTAGAACTTTTTTATTTACTTCCCAGTGAAAACGTAAATTGTAGGGAATTCCTAAATATAACAAACATACACTCCAGGTTAAATTAACATTTTTAGTATGCTAGGAAGTCACCTGTCGAGGTATGCCGGGTGAAAATAGCTTCCACATTTGAACGAAGTCATTGCATGTTTGGTAATAGTTTGCTTGTTGAAATTTTAACCCTAACATCAGTAAATGAACCCTAACTTCTAGTAGATACCGTCAATTGTTGACCACATTTTCGCTCTTTCATTATCTTAAAACTACAGTCTTACCAGCAAAACATTTAAGTTATCGGTTCCAGTTTAGCCTTCTCAAAAGAAAGCATTTCCCAGCATGTCAAACATTACCAAAACATAGTGTTCATGACGTCAGAAGCGTTATTCAATACGTGAATTGGCCATTATATATATGAAAATGTTAAAACTGGTACTTGATGAAAAACACGTGAAGTGCAGGATTAAAATAGATTCTGGGGACGTAAAATCGGGGTTTCACTGTACAAATATTATGTTCACTGTAAAAAAACAAACGAGTTGAAAACGGAAGAAAACTTCATTATTGAGTACTTTTAAAGAAAAAAAAAGCATTAATAAATTTATTTAGTATTACGTACGGGACATCCCACAGACAAAAACTATAGAATGACTCAGTGATTTAGTTAGTGTTTGGAATGGTAATCTAGGTTTGCCTAGCAGAAAGCAATGGGATTTCTGCCGAACGTGTTCTGCGTTGACTTCTACTTGAGAAATGAGACTGTTTTAAAATTTTTTGTAATCTGCAATTTCTGATACACTCGAACTCGCTTATAACGAACGCCAAGGGACCGTGATATTTACCCGTTTTAACCGAGTGCTCGTAAAAAGAGTTCGTGAAAAAATTCGTAAAAACTCATAATAGTTTCTTGTTTCCTTATTTTTTTTTTAAATCACTGTACAGTTTCAAATAATTTGGTTACTTTGATTTGAGCTGTCTGAATGTCTATTTCTTATGTCATTATGTTTGAGGTATACACGTGTACACACACATGTATCATTTTTAAATGTTTCTTTAATTCACAAATTAAAAAAATATATATATTGTCATCGCTTGTTCTTAGGATTTATGACGTATCACTTACTTTGGTTGACTTTGGAGTGCCAAAGTAAATTTACCAAAAAAAAAGACTAGCTGAACTGGAAAGCAATAGAAATTTTGCAGGTCACAAAAACATTGCTCACTCGAAGCGGGGTTTGCTCGTTAAAAGCTAGTCATGTTCCCATAGACTTAACACTGTACCAACCAAATATTTCTGATATTCTCGCAAAATTTAGAGTTCTAGTTAAATCAGGACTCAAAAGTTCAAATTTCTTTTTTCACTTACATAAATTTCCTCGTAGAAAATAGTTGTCATGGTGAAAAGTCCATCAAGAGCAAACTGATAATGGTAGAAATGCATTATTCTCCCAATTCTTGATGACTTAATGTTTGACAGTGTTACAATTTAGGAATACATCCATGCAAAAAAAAAAAGCCAGCATTTAAACTACTTATCTCTAAGAAAGAAAAAAAAAACTACTGTAGTTTCTGTTCGACTAGAAATGCTGTACATATGTGTAGATGCATGGTTCTGTGTGCGCCAATTTTCTGCGCTAATGGAGGTGGAGGTACTTCCTTCGAAAAATGCAAAAAAATCCTGTTGTTCTTGGTCGGATGAGTGTTGAAATCTAATATTCTTAATTATTTTGTGATTTCATTATTCCTAGCGACTGCTCGTCTGCTCAAATGTGTATTCTGATAACAATCTTTGACTTAAGGAATCATGTGAATCATTCAACTCGATTGTGTTCGAATTGATCGAATTCTGCTAGATTTGAATTTGACCCTTAATCAAAATAGGTAAATTGAACGCTCCTTAGTTGCACCAAAGAGAGTGCAACGGGTGAACTGGGAGCGGAAACCGTAAATACTTAATTGCTTGCGCGTTCTCGCTGGTCCTACCTGCTACAAAATGAAGTTTCCACTTCCAGTTCATCCATCATGGCGCAACTATAATACAAATGCAAATAATAATTGCTGAAATTAATGTTAGAAGTGTATTAACCAACTCAAACTGCCAAGAGAAACAATAAAATGTAGTTAACAACCCAAACCATTCTTTGCGGAAGAGTTTGAAAGACCACAGATACAAATAACCAAGGTATAACGAATAATAAAACCGTTTGGCAGCTATCCACCAAATGATCATTGAGTCTACAAGGAAATCAAGAATCGAAGCAAAATGGGAGTTAGCAAATTTTTTCCCTAATTATTTTTCAAAGAAATCTAGCTACATTTTTTAATTTAGTATTGTATTACTTAGAATGATTAAAAGGTAAACGAGAGTACTAAATTAAAATTATCATCGACTTAACAGTAATGATCATTATGGAGCATTCTATCTTTATCTTCACTAATAATATAGCTGAAAGTCTAGATGTCTGAATGTGTGGATCTCTATGACGCGCATAGCGCCTAGACCGTCCGATCGATTTTCCCGAAACATGACCTACGGGGAAACTGAAAGTCAATGCAGATTCCGTACTTGAAAGCGGATTTACTTCAAATTTTGTTGGAAATAGCTCTTGACGACAAACTCCAGACTCAGACTCCGAGAATTTAGGGGCACCTGACTCCGGCTACTGTGCCCGACCATTAGTTGAACTCCGACTCCACGACCTCGACTATGACTTCATGGCTTTGGCAAAAATTTATACACGGAGGACAAATGACTGTCTCCGATTCTTGGATATTCGACTCAGACTCCTTTATCTCAAATGAGATTGACTCCGACTCCACAGCTATGGTTTTAACTGTGAAATAATTATTAATATGACATGTTTTTATTCTCACGCTAAAGTTTTTATTGAGGTATTCAGTTTTCGGCTGATAAACTCGAAGTCATTTATGTTTCTACATAAAGATATGCGTAGACTATTTTTTTTTTTTTTTTTTGACAGTGAAAATTATTTCTTTAAGTTTACATTTTATTGTTTTTACTTATTTTGGTAAGTGCATTAATTCATTAAAAAAATTATTTTTGGCAACAGGGGAAAAAGAAACGCTTTTTTTATATAATGTATTTATTTTAATAAGCTTATTGATTTTAATTATTTTTTCGTTTTGAAAGCTATTAAGGAATTTTTTTAATGGAAAAAAGTGTATTAGCTACTTTGTTTAAAAGGTGCTGCTATTTTGTTTGTTCGTTTTTTTTTTGTTTACGCATCTAATTTTTGAGATGAGTAAGGAATATTCTACTCCTAGAAATCAGCTTAAAATATTTAAAAAATTTGTTCGAAACAATTTGCGATTTTAGCTATTTTTGAGAATACACTGATCAGGTACTAGAATGTAGTATGGGTATACGGGAAAGTAGGCTCATTTAGTTCTAGACAGAACTTCTTGTTTGAATATGCAGGCGAACCAAATGACCTTTCCACTATGGGAAAAGCCGTTCGGGTACCGCTAGTATTAACTAAGACAATGTTTTTTTTAGGCGGTTTTGGATTCTTGGCGTAGAAATGCCTTCTCAAATTGAATGTATTTAATACCTTTTTATTTTGCTGAAACAATACCAGGTCTTAATTTAAACAATCCCAGTATATTCATTTCAACCAGCTTCGCTACCCCCCCCCCCTAAAATTCTCTGATTCGAGAATTAAGCTTATTAAGTTCAATTTAAAGAGATAAACTTGGTTATCTGACGAAAACAACTTTGTAAGATATCATGAATCCTTTTCGGGTTTGTAAAAATTCAAAGAGACGCAAAGTTTACAGAAGATTTTTAGTGTTTTTTTTTTTTAATTGATATTTTTGTTAATTTCGTGGTTTTTTTTCTGCATCAAGTCCTAACGCTGCAAGAGCTTAATGTCTGCTTACTAATCTTTCTTATCTGATTCAAATCATTATCTTGAATACTGTACTAAATTACTTTAACATTTTGTTCCACCTTTTCTGAAATCTCGGGATGGGTAAATGTTGCAGTTCAAAATGGCAATCGTAATGATAATAAACGAATCTTTCATTAATAGCCTGCAGTTTGAATTTATAAAGCTGAGACGATTATTTATTGTAATATCGAGCTTTTATTGCTATGGGTGTATCGATACCCATGACATTAAAAAGAATCATTTAAATTTATTTGTTCTTCCAAGTTATACCAATTACAATATGCACTTTGATTCGTTTGCTTACAACATCAGCTTTTCCTTTAAGCCATTGTCGAATTCACAATAAAATCTCCCTTTTTTAGAGCCGTGTGACTAAACTGTTTTTACTTCCTTTTACAAAAAAGGAAGTATTGTATTCGCGAAAAAATTTTCACTCAAAAATCGACCTTAATTTCCA
Source organism: Uloborus diversus (assembly GCF_026930045.1). Taxonomy (NCBI): domain Eukaryota; kingdom Metazoa; phylum Arthropoda; class Arachnida; order Araneae; family Uloboridae; genus Uloborus; species Uloborus diversus. The sequence goes on along the minus strand of NW_026558065.1, from coordinate 185,396 downwards.
TTTTACTCACCCCGGAATGAATGTTAATTTTGTTTTCGACTCGACCACACGTGGATAAGTGCCTGAGAACGTACAGACACACGAAATGTCCAATATTACTATTCCCGAGTTAATTACAACAAGTTTTCTCTTGAAGTCTGTATGTACGTATGTATGTCGCATAACACAAGAACGGTATGTCCTAGAAAGTTGAAATTTGGTACGTAGACTCCTAGTGGGATCTAGTTGTGCACCTCTCCTTTTGGTTGCATTCGGTTGTTTCTAAAGGGGTGTTTTGCCCCCTTTTAGGGAGGAAATCATTGTTAATTTCGTTGTAAACTCAAGTGGTGTTATAATTTGGCGGACACTTGACGATATATCACCAGTTTTTTAGTCGCCAAGTTTTGTCGCCAATTTGGCGACGAATTTGGCGATTTTTTTAAAAATCTGGTTTTAATTCAGCCATTGTTGGTGATATTTAGAAAGTAAACTACTGAATTGCATTAAAATTGCCAATAATGGGAAATGACATTAAATTGGAGTAAAAGGAAGTCATGTGATGCACACATCAGCTCGCTTAAGTCAGGACTTTCAAATATCCCCTCTGAGTTACAAATTAAAGCTTGAAATTCAGACTATAAAAGTAATCGCGTGGTTCTGCAGAGGTAAAACTGGTGGGCCAATTATGATGGGCTGGGTCGAGCAGACTATCGTTCACTGGCTTTTAATAGCTGTAAATTTTACTTGCCAACGTTAATGTACGTTCCCCCCCCCCCCCCCTTTTTTTGATGAAGTTCAGAAATAAGTTGTTTTCAGCAACGCATGCTCTACAGTGGGAGTTATTCTCGGCTAAATAGGAAATTATAGCAGATTGATGGTTGTAGTTGTCTTATAGATTTTGCCAGTTGTTCTCATCCAGCTCGCTTGCAGTCTGAAATATTCTGCAGTTTTCATTTGGTTCAATTAATGTTGAATGCGTGAACAAGAGGGAGTTTTTAGCAGTAATAATTTTTCGCATTTTTTTTTTAAATGACTAAAAAAAAAAACTAAGTGAACATATTATGATCGACTTTTATTCACGAGTTTATTTATATATTCCTTCTTGCAAAAAAAATAGCATCGGAAGTTGAATGTCCACCTATACCGTTAATTTATCATTGAGCTTGTTCCAGTTTAATTACAATCTAGTACTTCCTGTATTAAAAAAAAGTGCCAAGTATTTGTAGGATACTACTTGTAAGTGTTAATAAAGCACTGTTCATTAATGACAAAAACAGTTCAGTAGTTTATTTTGTTTATATGTAAAAAAGTTTGGCGCTTGTCCTTTAGAATAGTTAAACATGCATGAAAGATGTATAAAAACCATAGTATGTGCAAAGCTGCCAACTACTCTAGGAGTTTATTAAATTTACTGATTTTTTTCCCCATTAACAGTGTTGCTACGCTTATTTTTTTCTGAACTTACACTGTTTTTTACATCGATTTTGAACTCTTTTCCTACGGGAGGACACTAACCTCCTTCCCGCACAGTGATCTTCTAACAAAACGTATAGTACAAAGCTTATGCATCAGCTTCTATCTTTACTTTTTCTAAATGGAGCCGTACCATGTATGCGGCTCCCTTGCTGGTGCGCTAAAAACATTTTTAGCTACTAATATGAAGATATACTCGGATCTTATATGAGGTTGTTTGGTTCCTGCTTTTCTATGGCTATTCCAGACTGAGTCCAGAGAAAAGGCGCAGCTGCCATCTCTGAATATTATACCCGACTTTTTTGGCGTTGAGTTGTAATTCCACGACATGGGGCGGCAATTTGTAGCTTAATAACCAATTAATGTACGAATACAGTTATCAAATCTTAAAAATGTGCGTGATTATTTTTTTCAAAATTTTTATACTATTTACTAGTTTACTATGTAATGTAAATTTCAAAAGAAAAAAAAGAAAACTGGTTCACACACACACATTTTAAATCATTGAAATCTTAAATTTTTCGTAGGAAGAAATATGGACCATCTCTTATAAAGACTTTCAAACTGCTCAGATGGGGGTGCCCATTTGACTAAGAGCAATGGTGTACCCCCTCAAAGGAGCACCCCTCCCAAGAATGAAAGCTCGCATTAATGAAGAATGACCCCCCCCCCCCTAATACTCATTCTAAAAACTGCCAATGGTGAAGTCTGCACTATGACCCCCCCCCCCTTTTATTTAGCTTATCTCTCTGCCCCTTGTTCAAGTTACAGACTCGTCACTGTGTGTTAAAGAGTTAACTGCCAACTGCAATTAAAAAACTGCAATTGAAATTAATCTTTTCATACACAGCATTCTAAAATTTTGATAAGCAACTTATTGTTAAGGAAGACCTATTTAATATTGGTTTTCTATTTAAATAAATGTACTTGAAGGTTAGAACAAGTATATTTGGCAAATAGTATTTGTGGGAGAAAACACGTTGTCTTATTTTTGTTCCTGAAAGTTTTATCGTTAAATTTCTCTCCTTCGGGAAGTTTTTATAAAGTTATTAGCTTTACATTCAAGTTGAAACGTTTATTTGTTGAAAATGAACTTTCACGTTTCACAGGCTCGAGACTGATGTTTTATTTGGGCTTTTGAAGAAGTGCAGACTTTATGGCTTTAAATAACCATATACTGGAAAAGCACTTAGTTTCACGGAAATGAAAATATCGATCATTCGTGAGTTGAAAATGTCCCGAATTTCATTTAAACCGAACAGAAAATGATGCATAAAGTTCAAATACTTCATGAGACTAAAATTTTTTCTCTCATAACGGGCAGGCAAAAATCGAGAAAATTAAAGCCTCGCAAAAATAAGCGCTTTTACAGTAATGCCTGTTAAAACTTACCAGGGAGCCACCCGAATGATGTAATAATGAAGATTAAAATTTGTAGCTGTCAAAAAAAAAGAGCCTTTTTCGACAGTGCCCATTCTTGTGCCTATGTTGTCGATAAATAAGGTCATAAAATCTGCCGAAATTTGAAGAAAACACCTAATTTAAGGACTTGGTGAAAAATGGAAGGTACCGATTTCTCGACGATGATTTCATGGTCTGCTTTTGGCAGGATATCCAACTGCAAATGTGAATGGTGTCATCCATTTCTCACCGCAACTCGCTAAATTTGGCGACTTTTCTTAAAATTTTGGCAGAGTTAAAGACCTCATGTTTCGATAATGGGGACAGAGGGCAAATAATTTATCCGTCGAAAACATGTTTTACTATGCTCTTTTTGCTGATACTTATTTACATATTTTCATTATTCCTCTATCGTAAGATTTCCTGATCATAGAAACACCTCGAAAAATCGCATCTAAATTGTGGTTAAAATTTTTTTTTAAATGTCTATTTACGAAATAGTTTTTTATAACTACACTATCGCATAGTTTCCTGGTTAAAATCATAGAAACACTTCACGAAATCCCATCTTAATTGTCGTTGGAAATTTTAAAAGGCTTTAAAAATTTCTATTTACCAAATAGTAAATTAAATTTTCTCTCTTGCTACTGAAAAATGCTGGAAAATATTTGCTACTTCAGATTAATGTTCAGCTGTGACGTTAAAAATACAAAAAGCTTTTCAAAAATGGGAGGAGAGGGGGGGGGGACGCGTTTAGCTTTGTCAATGTTATGATAATCATGTGGTTTAGCCATACCGTTTGGGCCCTTAAAGTCAATTTAGGAGCTCAGCTCCTGCGGGATGCTTAAACCCTTGATTGTTATAAAACAAAAATCACGAGTACTAATTTTGGATAAATTACTGTTTCCTCATTTTCACAATACCACCCCCTTCCCTTTCTTAAAATCCTTCTTTGAAGTCATCGTTTTAGGAGAAATGATTTTATTTTTGATGGGAAATTTTGGAACATTAAAAAAAAATTTTGTCCTTTAAAATGTGATCATTTATAAATATTTCAAATCATTGAGGCAAAGTTTTATAGGAAAATAGTCTTCCTTCGTTTGTGGCTGGAATAAAATAATCTTTAAATTTCCATTCATTAAATTTAAATCAATTTTTAAATGAAAGCTTTAATAACATTCATATATTAAAGCATTACTAATGTTAATATAAAAGCTTTAAGTATAATGTTTGAATATTATGTAAGGAATCTTTTCCTGCAGGTTAAAAGATTTTGTGTTGTTGAAAAAGGTTTATTTGCTTTATTTTATTATTAATGTTAATGTGATGTGGTGAAATTTTAAAATGTCCAAAAGCTTAATTAAAAGCATATGTGTTAGGAAATTGTTCTTATTCTGACTGTCCTTCATTATGCGCAGTTCTGTATTGCATCAAATTGTTTGTAGTTTTTGTGAGAGACTAGTTGTGTAATGTGCTTGTCAAGCGTCAAAAAAAAAAAGCTGCAGCTTAAAAAAAAATTTAAAAAAAAAGAAAGAAAATAAAAAAATGCATGAAAAAAAGAGAAACTAAAAAAACAAAAAAAGAAAAAAAAGAATTAAAAAAAGAAAATAAAAAAATAACAAAAAAAGAAAAGAAAAAAAAAAGAATTTAAAAAGAAATAAAAAAAATAACAAAAGAAAAGAAAAAAGCAAAAAAAAAATTTAAAAAAAAAGAAATAAAAAAAATAACAAAAAAAGAAAAAAAAAAGAGAATTAAAAAAAAAAAGAAAGAAAAAATGGCTGGCAGAAAATGACGCTTGACAAGGAAAAATGCCTTATTCATGTGCCCTTTTGTACCCATATGAAGTTAAATTTGGAGTTGAGTTGAATAATATTTGTATAAGTGTGTTTCTCCTTAATTTAAAGGGAAAAAAAACTTTTTAGATTGTGGTGCATAAAAAAATAAGGTGTTATAAATTTAACCTGCAGGAATCAGTACTTTAAAGCAGGAACGTGGCGACAGTCAGCAATCATTTCTATTTTTAAAGAACTTAAAAAAATACCTTTGTTTTCTTTATTTTAAAAATACTGTGAAAAATAAATCTATGAAATGTAAACCATAAAATATTTAAGCAGCTATTTTAAACAGGTGCATTTTTTAAAAGTATATTTAAAGAATCTAAATTATAGTTTTTAACTGCTATTGTACCATTTTATAAACTGTAAACTTTTATCACGATGAGTTTGATAACGACATAGCCTTCCCCCCCCCCTCCCCCACTTTCCATGTGCTCAATAAAACGAAAGGAGAAAATGATCTATTTCTTTCTGAACTTTTTTAAATGCATGTGGTGAAAAATATCAAATAGCTAGAACTCCAAAAGTTGAGAGAGCTATATTTGATTCTTGTTTTGACGAAAGAGAATGCATTTCAAATAAAGGCAGAATACAATAATTATTGGAAACTGAAAAACCGCTGAAAGATCTATGAAGGACTTTAAAAATGTCAACGAATACACAAAAATAACAAATCACAAAACTGCAAACAAAAGTCTTAGAAATATTTGCAGTAATAAACTTTTTAAAAGCCATGGAGCTGAAAAAACCTTTTTTGTTAGAGACCGGATATTTTGCTTTGCGGAGGAAACGAGGTGGGGAAAAAACAAAGAAAAGAAAAGCTGTCTAAAAAAGATGGAGGGTATCCCAGTGAATAAGGCTCTGGGTTTGGAATCGGAGGATTCCAATCTCGGAGCCCGACGTCTCCTAATACACATGTGGTTCGTGCTTGTTAAATCCGTGGGATCCCTGTGGTCTGTTATTAGCAGTTACCATGTGTACAGAATTTCTGGAGATTCCCTGCCTCCCATCGAGAACTGTTTCTAATTGTGGAGATGAACTTGCACTCTTGCCCAACTGGGGGTCTCACTCTCCCAGGAGTCACTCCCTATTGCCTTAAGTTCATAATCGCTTCACAAGTGTCATCTGCAACACTATCGCAATCGACAAAGATGGCAGCTTCGGTGACAGTTTTCCCGCTCCTTCTCCCTGTGACCTTTGTTTGACTTTTCGTAAGAATGAAGCAAGTTATAAGAAAATTCAATAAAAATGAAATCGGAACAAGATAAAAAAAAAAGTGATCTTGAAAATGACTGTTTGCAAATTTAGACAGAAATGTGCACTTACAAAAAAAAAAAATCGCAGTCGCTTGCCGTTCCTCTTCATCAGAACTGGATATCAGCTTGCTTCAAGTAACTTTAGAGATATATTTTGCAAAACACTTGGGAAAAAAATTCTCCTGCATTGATTTTTGAATTTCTTCTCCGTAAATATGTTATTCTTTTGAAGAAGCAGCGACTTAAATAGTGCATAACTGTCATAAAGACACAAGAGTTTCATAGAAAAATTTTACACAAAGAAAAAACAATGCGCTTGAAGAAAGATTGTTGAATTGCATTTTTCTTACTGTGTCATTGGGTGAAAATGCATTCTTAAAACAGACTGTTTTTGACACACTTGAGCATCTTCCAGAAGTTTGTGAAGCCGTCGAAACGATATGCTTCTCAAACACCTTGTTGACTTTCTCCAATGACGACGCTCTGTCGAGAAATCCTGTTTCTTTCTGTCAAATGACTCTAAAACATCGATAAATACTAAGAAACATCTCTGCAGTCACTTATTGGGGAAAATAAAAAATCATCAGACTAATGGATTTTGGAACAGTTTAATAAAGGAGCACATAATTCAAGAGGGGGGGGGCTATATTTCTATTTTAATATGACAATTGCTATTTCTTTAGTGTGCACCCTTTTCCAGTATTTTTCTGTATTTAATAGTTATTATGCTTATTACTGATGTTATTCTTTGTTTATTTAAAATTTTAAATAATACATTGAAATAGCATTGAGAACAGATAAAATGGAGGGAGCGAAGACTTTCCTTCGCGAAGCAATGATTCCAAGTCACGTGGTAAATTTTAAAGCGAAGCATTGGAAGACATCAAGTTTCTTTCACTGGTTTCGCACAAAACGTGGCAACCATTCGTCCTGGTTGAGTCACGTGACTAGGGGTCTTTGGACCAGCTTTTGCCAAGATAGGACTTGCTCCCTCCATTTTATTTCTACTCTAAGGCATTGACACTAGAAAGATCAGAGGAGTCATTTTGGCCGTTATCAGTTATATGCCTGTAAATTTAAAAAAAAAAAAAAAAAAACAGGTATAAAAATCTAAAACTTTAATACTTTTCATTACTTTTAGTTTATATTAGTTATTTTGTTACTCTTATTTTATCATGCAATTAATTACCAGTTTTGTGCTAGATGTAAAATGTGTAATACATTAGTTACTTAGGTAGTAATCCAAGCACAGCCTATTAGACCTTGGAAGTTTAACTCTTTTATTACGAAAAAGTGGAATCAAAATTGATCATTAATACAATTGATGAATGTTTATTTAATAAATTTTCAGAGTGTATTCAAATTGTTTCAGTTAGAACTACATGAAGACCAAAATAGTCGGTGATACTTGAAATGCGGAATTGTGATCTTCCTAGTGTCAATGTGTTTATTTTGAGTGCTTGCTGACTGTCGACTCGCTTAAAATTGATAGTAGTTTTGTTTACTTTTTAACATAAAATTTAAGTCCTTAAAGGTTTGTTTTTAAAAGATATTTTAAAAAATAAAGTATTTTTTTGAAAGGAAAACTTAAAACTCTTTAAGTAAAAGGGATGTTTATTCTAAATGTTGATATTTAACATGTGTTTTCCAGCTGCAAATAGGGTTGATATTACAAAAAACTCTATTTTCGAATAAGACACTAGAGATGCATAAAAATATTCATACTTTTAAAAAATGATTTCATTTTTCAGAAGTAGCAGACTTTTCCAGCCTTTTTCTGTTACAGTAATATCCTGTTTAAAAGTGAAATATACAGTGTAGTATGAATTATTCCGCTTGGTACATACATTCAAAATTATTGTGTCATAATTTATAATTTGATTGGTACATGCATTTCAGATGCCGTTAAGAAAGTAAAATAACAGTGGAAGTTCTGTGTAATGTGAAAGATTGAACATTGTTTTCCCAAATAAATGTTTGGGAAAATACGCATTGAGTACTTGAAATATTTTTTAAGGGGTATATATATTGAAAAAAAATTCAACAAAAGTAATTTAATGTATTTTCTCACACACATAAAATGACAATGACATTGAGTTACGGAGGAAAAATTTGAAATTCGAGCATACGAGATATATTTGAGTGAATAATAATCGTTTAGGGATTCTAATTTAGCGTTTTTTCTCAACAAGTGAAAGTAAGCCTCCCTGCTCGAGTTATTCTCCATTTTTAGTTATTTAAAAGTAGTACGATTGTCAGATTGGAAGTTCCAATTTCTTGTCTTTCGAAAGGAAAATTTCTAAAAGTGCAAGTTTCTTTTTAGTAGTGATATTGTTAGTTGGCTGCCTTTTCCCCTATTTCAAGTAAACTCCTAAAAGAGCTTAACACCTCAGAAGTTTATCGTGAAGCCCCAAATGAACGACCACAGAAGTAGCTCACAAAGAAGCATTACAAAAATAATCTCCAAACACATGGCTAATGGCAAAATGCCAGTTATTTACCAGTGTCTGAAATTGGTACCAAAAGCGTAGAAAATCAATTCCCAAGGAGGGGGCGGGGGGAGGCGGGAGGGTGTCGTCCAGAGTAGTGAGTACGAAAAGCAGTAATTAGATGGATGGCTGCAAAAGATGGTTATTCGCATGTGAAATTGGTTCAATGTTAACAAAGGTAATGGATAAATACTTAATGATTCATTTTTAAGTTGAAGGAAAATGACTTCACTTCAGCAATATCAGAATATAACTTTTATTGCTCAAGACAAGGGGAGAATAAAAACTTGGGACGCTACTCTATTACCAATTCGTTGAAAATTATTATCCCCTTGCTTGTAATAACTTTCATTTCAGTGAACTCCATGTACTAAATGCATATTTTGCAGTCATTACACTCCATTTAAGAATCACTTGGTAGATATGGTTTTCTTTTGCTTTTTGCAAATGTCCTGTAGCACATAAGCTGCAATTGTGGGGAAATATTTTCTATTTCGTAAATTTTAAACACGTTTCTGTTCACAATCTCGTCAGTTGGCTAATACCGTCGCAATCTTAGTGAGGAGGAGATAGATTACACAGCATGTCATGGACTTCTGCTGAGGACTATGCATTCATTTTTGCCCCTTTGAAATTATCAAAAAATTTCCAAGCATTGTGCTGTAATTTACCCTTATTAAGCCAGAGCTAAGGCGAGATTGCATGCAATGTACCGACAGCCCAGTTATGCCATCCACAGAACTGCAATTTCGTCCTTGTCATGTGCTCATCAGTCTGGAATAGACAACTGTCATTGATTGAAGCGGGACCAATAAACTGGTATCTAAAGAAAATTAGCGAACCAGCGAGAGCCCGCAGCAAAAGTTTTGGTTCGACTCGTAAATTGAAAGTCAAGCTTGGGTATTAAGTTGTAAGTTACCACCCTTAATCCAGTAACAACTTATTTGATTCCATAAATTTACTTCGTTTGCGAGCTTGCTCTTGTGTCCTTAAAATCAAACTGAGAAAGATAAATATTGTTTTTTTCTGTTTAAGAAAATTGAAATGCAATTACAGTACTACTTTAGTCTTTGTCCGAAAGAGAAGTGCAAATACGAGCCGTGTTATGAGCTACTGAAATTCAATTGCTTTTTTCCTGACTTATACATTACCTTTTTTCCCCCCAAGTCTTGAATGTAGCATTTTGAATTGTACAGTGTACATGCTCTAGAACAACTTATCAAATGTAAAAGAAATGTTTGCTTTCCAATTTAAGTTAGATTTTAAGAATATTTCATTACATTTTGACACACTTACATTCCCCCCCCCCCTTCACTAAGTGCTCATTTTGGTTGTCCATTGATAGAAGGAAAAAAAATGCCAAAAATGTTTTTCAATTTCGTTACGGCTATTTCCTAATTTGAATCAAGTTCACATTTCCAAACACATTTAATTAAACTTCAGTAACGAACGTATTAAAAGAATAACATTCATTATTTTTACTTTAAATTTTCATTGAAACATAAACCGTTGTAGGTGGCATGCAAATTTGTGATGACTTGGGCTATTTTGTAAACGTTATACTTGCACAATTAGTGTATTTACCTGCTTATACAATTTCAAATGTAACAAATAAAACGCTTTACATATTTTGCAGGATGTATAAATTTTCTCGTGCAAACCAGGGCTTGTTACAATTGCGACAAAATGAATATTTCCATTCTACACTATATTGTACATTTGAGATAGTTCATGTTTTAGATTTAACACTGCGTTTGAGAAGAAATTGTTTGTTTGAAATTAATACTTGCGTGAAAATTACACGGCCTGTCAATTGCACGCAATTGCTATTTCATTTATTTTTGGTCGTAAAATTCTATGCGCTTTGCCAGTCTTTCACCATTAATCGTCGAACATAAGCAGCTGTTCTCTAAATACCGTGCACCTGAGAATAATATGAATAAGCTATAGTTTGTAAACTTATGATAAAGATCGATTCTGATAGACTTTAAAGAAATAATGTAAAAGTATTTTCTAAAATTAGATAACGGTAAATACGTCATGGCTTGCAATTAAATGAGAAATGCAGTAAAACCCCGCTAATCCGCACCCAATTAAACCGGACTAAGCTTAATCTGGACAGTCGTTCAGACGTACATACTGTGTAAACCAAAAGAAGGATGTGTTTTTGTAGGCGTATTTGTATTTTTGTCATGTATTTTTGAAATTATCTTTTATGCAGCTATATATTTCTTTATCTTGAATCCAAAATACAATTTTTACTGTGTACAGTGGTTAGCCATAAGCAGTGTTGCCAGATTGTGGGAATATTCCCCATTTTGTCGAAATCGGGTGCTGTCTGGGGAAATTTTGGGGAAAAGGGTTTTGAGGGGAATTCTTTGGGGAAAGATTTTTTTCTTGGAGAAAACCTGGGGAAAAAAATTAGGGAAAAAAGATTTTTTTTCGTATTTAGATTCACGTCAAGAAGTAGTAGTTACCTTGTTTGTATCAAACAGCGTTTTAGCTTTGCTCAACTTTATGGAATTCGCATTTCATATCATGTGGAATATTATGCTACGGAATTTGCATTAATAGTTCTGCGTGAGTTATTAGTTGATACGTGAAACAGGTAAAAATAAGTGTGATGAAGAATGTTCTTTGATAAATATATACAAAAATCATAGTTTAAATGTACATACAGAAACAGAGTAGTAAATGCAAGTAGAAAAAAAAACATTTGACTATTTCTTATCATTCGGTTAGGCGCTTGGATTTATGACTAGAGGCACCCGCACGGCTTTGCCCGCAGTAGAAACTCAAAAGGTCTTTTGGTTACCTTGTACATTTACAAATAATGCATGATGAATTTCTTGCCAATTGGCTTTCCCACGTTACGGTTCCGCGTTTAATAGCTTGGTAATTTATTTGTCCGTCTTATGATAATTTTGCTCGGGAAAATGTTCTTAAAATTGGAATAGAAAAAGAACAAAGTCGAATTTACGAAAAATCGCTTAAAGGTGCACACCCTCATGCTACAAACTATTTCTTTGCCAAATTTCATGAAAATCGGCCGAACGGTCTAGGCGCTATGCGCGTCACAGAGATCCTGACTTACAGAGAGATATCCAGACAGAGACTCTCAGCTTTATCATTAGTAAAAATAAAGAAAATTAAAGACAAAGAAAAAAAAAGCGAAAATGGGAAGAAAAAAAAGTTGGGGAATTTTATAAGAAAATTTGTTTTTTTGGGGGGAAATTTTTTTTAAAGAAACAAAAATATTAGAGGAAGTCATTCATTTTATGAAAATATTAGTGGCAAAAATAATTTTTGAATTTGGGGAATTTTGATAGAAAACATCGCTTTTTGGGGAAAAGTTCGAAGGGAATTGGGGAAATCTGGATTTGACCATCTAGCAACACTGGCCATAAGCATAGCAGCAGATACGGGGGACCCTGGAAGGGAATGTGTGTAATAGTTTGTAAATATATGTACCTTGGCGCAATTGGTAGTCTATTTTGTTAAATCTGTGTATCTATTGATTCGGACGACCTGGCTCCCCTTATAGTCTAGATTAACGACATTCTACTGTAATTCGATACATTTGGGTTCAATCATCGCAAACCCTAAGGTCAGTGTGCTTACAAAGCATAAGTTGTTATCATCACGGATTCTCTAACGAAAATACAAACTATCATTTTTAACGTTCATAAAACTATTTCATTTCAAAGAAATAACTGCGCAGTTTTGTATAGGGTTAGTATTTCATTTAAATTAATCTTCTTCAGAAGGTAAAAAATGCGTCAAACGATCACGGTTAGGCACAGTATATATTTAATTGTATTTCAATATTTTTTCTCGGTGAGTATTCCAAAAAAAAAAAAAAATTCTTAAACATCTTTTTTAACTGTTTTGTTTTAATATTTAAAAAAAAACTGTTTAGTAAAGTTCAAAAGTTCTCAAAGTAAACTACGAAAATTATGAAACTGCACTTTTGTCTGTTATGCTTTAGGCTTTCAAAAGCTTCAGATAAATCATCCAAGCTGTCAAATTGTTGGAATATTTCAGACTGCATGCTCCGTGGTACAGAACAGAACGTAGACTTTACGGGAGTCTTTTCTGTGTTCTTTCAGAGTTAGAGAAGTGCAAAACGACCTTCAAGTTCCTCTTTGACTCTGGCCGCCTTACATACTTTTTCTTGATCTCCTACGTAACTTGCGTACATAACTTTTGTCAATGAAAAGATGGTATCTCCAGTTTGACTCCAATCGGAAACTGCCTTTTTGTGTGTACTGTGATTTTTCATACATTGACATTTTCTCGCACGGAATGATAAAAATTTCATTTTTCACGATCTTAACTCACTTGCACAGCTAACTATTTTTACCCATCTTTAACTAGATGGTCACTATCATTTTGTCCTTATTTTTTTGCATACCTTAAGATTTTTTTTATCCTTAATGATTTGTCCTCTCTTTGTCAGAAAAAACTATAATCCAAAATTTGTTCGCATATTTACCGGTTACAACATGGTCAAAATGTAATTGAAATTTTTTATTAGGTTTTAAGAAAAAACAGCGTTACATTAAAGTAGGCTAAGTTTTATAATTTTAAATTTTTAGATTTTATTTTAAAAAAAACTTGAATTTCCATGTACTACCTCTGATTCGTAAAGTTTCAACGCGTGGAACGTTTCAATATATATATTTTTTTTTTTTGCAATAGCATTAAATTAGATTTTTTTTTTAGAATTTGAAAGAATAATAATAGACAAGCAATAAATTTACAGTTGAGTGTTAAAAATTATTTTAAAACGTGTCAGTTGTGGAGTGTATGCGGCTGTACCGCAGTCGTTCGCATTTATGTTTTAACTAGTGTACGGCTTTTCTCGTAGTACAATATTAAAAGGTCATTTGGTTCGCCTGTATGTTTGCAGTTAACGTCTACTATGATTTAATTTTTTTTTCTTTCAAGATCTCGTCATGTTTTTGGCAGGTTTGAAAACTTAGCTTGTAGCTTAACAGAAACCGGTAGAAATTTTTTAGATATATTTAAAAAGAGGAAGAAAGTTTCGCTTCCTTGCTTAAAACGCAAAATAAGACATTTTTCCAAAAAATGAAACATTATAAAAAGAACGGTGTAATAGTAATATTTCAATAATTTACTGAATATAGTTCCATAAAAAGAAAGAAAATAAAAGCAGACGACTTTTTCTTAACAGTTAAAATATTTAAATTTAATTCCTTCTTTAAAAAAAAAGGATTGTAAAAAATAAGTGCGTTTTTAAAAATGTTTAAATTAGGAAAAAAGTTATCGAACAATCGAATGGAGTAAAAGACGTAAGCATGGAAACATGCTAAAGTTAATTTCATTTCATCATTTAGAATCATTTGGCTTGAATTTAAGCCTTGGATCTTGGTTTGTTTTCAAAGACTTCTACAGCTCTCTTAATGCTCGTAGAAACTTCGAATAAACTTCCTCTTATGCAGAAAATTCTGAGCTTTCGATTGACCTATAAAACTTAAAAGTGAATAAAATATTTCTCTTATTTTTTCATAAATTTATGTGAAAAATGAGCATAAAGTTGGAACAGAATTGGAACAAAATCGGAATTTTGAGAAAACGCTTCGAGGTGCACACTCCCATGCCGCAAACTAATTTTGTGCCAAAGTTTATGAGGTCTAGGCACTCTGCGCGTCACAGATCCAAACAGAAATCCATACTTTCAGCTTTATTATTAGTAGATAAGAGTAGAGAAAGAATAAAGCATTTTTTAGTTTCCTTTTTTGAAAAAATATCCAACTCGCATGGTTTCAAGCATATCAGTAATGAGCAAATAAATAATACATGCTAGAAATTTAATACACGCAAAATGATTTTCTCACATCCAATTTTTCAATCCACAGAAGCATCTTTGGAACTTGAACTACGGAGTTCTAGCATTAAAAATATTGTTATGATTGGTGTACAACTCATATCTCGTTATCATAAATAGTACGCATAAATTCCAGAAAAAAGTTTCAAGGCAAATTAATTTTTGATGACCTTGCCGTACATTTCAGTGTAAAGGCAATGAAGTATGTGTTGTTTCATTACGATTTTTTTTTTTTTTTTTGCATTTTTTTCCTCTTGATGATACTTTCTCCATATGAACTAATCTCTGTAGTACAGTAACAATGACACTGAGTGTTTAGTTTACGATAGGACTCGAGAATGTAGCCGTAAAAAAATCATAAAACTTTGCTATGAAGCAATGACATAAAATAGTCATTCACTTTCATCATCTTGCATTCATTATTCGAAAGGCTTTTCACATTAGAGCGAAAAATAACTGTTAATTAAAAATTCAGCCTTTTTGTTGTGTGTGATTTTTTTAGAAGGGGAGGGAAGGGAGAACCTACGAAGAACTTATTAGAAACCCCAAATTCTCTCTGACTTCACTGAACGAAAAAGTAAGTTAAACCTCACTGGAATAAGTGAGGGGATGGCGTCCTCCCCCCCCCCCCACCACCACCACCAAAAAAAAAAAATATGCAATAACGAGGTCATGAAGAAAGTTGCCAAAGTCTTTATTTCTCTGAGTACAGATTTTAAACTATCGAACTAGATGGTTTGACCTTTTGTTAAATACTCACGTGTGAAGCAATAATCTTTAAAAAAAATAGAAGTCCTCCACTTTAATAAATTTACGTTGTGGAGCATAAAATACATCAAACTATCGAAATTAGAAAGCTTAAAGGTTGGTAACAGCTGGAACTGTCTAAGAACGATCTTGCTTGAAAACATTGTGTGTGAAAAATTTTTGAAAATATTCCTTTTAATAATCCTAATCATATAATATTTGATCAAAAGCATTGAAAACTCATAAAAGTTCGTCGAAGCATAAGCTCAAATTTAAATGAAAAGTGCTATTGATTAATGAACGGTTTAGAAATAAAGTGTTATACTCTAAAAACTTTGAAAAGTACCAACAGTCATAAAATTCTCCCCCCCCCCCCCTCCTCCTTTTGTACGCGTAAGTTAAGCGAACATTAAGAGTGAAAGCATAATCACGGGTTGTTTCTTCGGATTGTAAGCACGTTTGCCAGGAATCATCATTGCGGTACAACCTCGTTTATCCGGACTAACTGGGAATCCGGAAAATTTGGGTTGTATGCGCAAAAAAAAAAAAACAAAAAAAAAAACTCAAGTCGAATTACCAAGTTTTGTATTAAAACATCAAAGTTTGTTTCAAAATATCAAAGATCTGTAAGCAAATATCGCTTGCAATTCTGGTCTCTGGCCACGGGGCAGTTACTTGTAGCATTATAGATGGAATTGCTCGCAGGGCATTAAAAGTTGTAATTATTTTTGCACATCAGTTCCTTACAAAGAAATTATCGATTGTCCTGTTTCAGCCCCAAATTTACATTTTTTTAGTTAGCATAATTTATAGTACACTCTTGGCAGTGGTCATACATTAAATCAAAATAAAAAGCGAATGATCGGCGCACATATAGTTACATTCTTTTGGTATCATAATTTTCAATTGTTTGTATGAGTATAATTTTTACAAACCTCGAAAGTACAACGAGCTCTCGATTTTACGTTTCTCAAGGGACTGGGTTGAAAAACGTAAAATACGTTGCAGTTAAGCTAATGATGTAGCCCCTATGAAAAACGTTAAATGCGGGAAAAACGTTGATTCGGTGTTTCACTGTACAACAAATTTGACCGGATAAACGGGGTTCTTCTACTGTGCTTCTGCATTCGTCGGCTAGGAATATTGTGTGCAACTTCCTAGGAATTGGAAATGGATGCTCGGGCGCATTTCGACATTTCCAAAGAGTCATGCTCTAACTTTTCAGTCTGCAATAACGAATCAATTCGCAGTGAAATTCCTCCCTCCTATAGCATGTTGAAGGATGGGGAATTGTTTCAATAACATTCCGTGCAATAGCGGACAACGCTGCATATTAGAATTGTTGTCATTAACGGCAATCACGTTAAAGTGAAAGAAATACGGGATTAAAACTGACATTCATCTAGACTGAGTTGGCTCACACAAATTTTGAACTGAGCTTAATGGTGTGTGACCGATCCCTGAATAACATAAAAATTATAAAAATGTGGTTTTGTCCGTTATGGAGCTGGAGTATCCTATGCGGCACGGAGAAGCAAAGGGATGATGTAAGTGCCAAAATTAAAAATTTTTAAAATGTTTTAGCAGCCAGTAGAAAGAAATGGTGGGTGAATCTCTCCTCTGTTTAGGGGCAAGAGATAGCTCTAGTAGCACTGGTAGGAGCTGCTATACAGTATGATTTAGAAAAACGTTTCAATGAAAACCTACTTACTTAAAAGGCGTTTCATTCAAAACTTTAGAATGTATACTTACATCCTTTTTGCTTCTAATGGATGCCTCATGTGTCAGGTAACTGCAGAAGACATTTTTCAACAGAGAGTTGGTTTGTTATTGCTGGTTGAAGGGTGGGAGGAACTTCACCCCTCATGTGCTGGACAGAGAAGATCAGGACGGGGTTTACCATTTGAATGTTCTTTCTCCATTCTCCGAACCCTGCTTCTGGACCCGATTGCTCACTTATGGGTGCAGCGCTGCGGGTGCGGAGAGTGTTCTAATCCTCATGTTCGAAAAAGTTAACCGGCACAAGAGCCCCTGTTATTCTTCTTTCGAATCACAAATTTGATTTTTAGGATCTTTTTTTCAGCTGTGGTACGTTTTCATCAGTCGGTGAAATGGGCTAAGAAGTGAATAAGCAGTTCAAAGGGATTTCATTAGGTTTTAATATATATTTATTTTCCAATTATAAATACGTTATAATAACTTTAAAAATAGGTTGAAAGGAATTCATGCATGGGCACTGAAATCAAAGAATTGTTTTCTCTCACGGATACCTGCTAAACCTGATGCATAAAAATTAATGTTTATCTTGGTTACAGTTCTTAAGGGAAAAAAAAGCTCAAAAGGATGTACTGTCGAGCACATTGTGAAATGGGACTATTTCAAAAAGTCAAAGCAATATTTTATGTGATTTTCAAACGTTTCTTGCATATCGAATTTTTTTTCCGTTAGAAAAAAAAATTGCTTTTTAAAAAATATTCTAAACTGCTTTATTAACAAATGCAGTATTAGATGTTATTAAGTCCAATCAAGTTAATTTTCATTATTATTATTATTTGTATGTGTATATGTATTATGTTGAAATTTCTCCTTTGCGGCTCGTGTTCTACATATTTCAATGTATTAGCTCGAAGCTACACCCACACATTAAATAAATTAAACACATAATGTGGAGAAAAAAATGAATAATGAGTTTATTCTAGTAAATATTATATATATCAGTCAGCGCACACTTTTAATAAATTTTTTTTCATTAATTAAAGAAGTAAATGACATAGCTTTCAAATTAAAAGTAAATTTAGGGAGCAGTGTTTTTTAATATACTTTTATGCATCGTAGAAAACTGAAAATATTCGTAAATTTTCCGAAAATAACTTGCTGCTTATGCATTTTTGTGTAAATGCTACATTTAATAAAGAAAATAGAAATACTATCAAAAGTAGCGCTTACTCCCGCTTTACGTTCCATACAATCAATATCTAATACACTAACACTGACAGATTTGAATAGCAGGAGACAGGATTCAGGAGAAACATTATACTGATCACTTTAATAAAACGCTATATCTTCGCCTCAGAGCAACAGTAAGATAGCTTAGTGCTATTTCTGGGTTTAGATACCTTACTGTTGCTCTGAGGCGACAATATATTGGACTAACTATTAGTATTATTATTTTTTAACTGTAGATGCACAAGTATGGGAAAAAGAGCAAAATTTCCCCCTGGTTTCGATGACAATATACAGCAACGCATTAGAAAAGTAGAAAAAAATGAGTTTCATGAAAAATTATAAATATAAGTGCCGTCTCCTTAGTTTCATTTCAGTGATTCACAAAAAGGCATTAAATGGTAAAAGTTTGTTAACATATGAGACTGTATTGTGAACAATCACTCAACTTAGTTATCCAGTGATTTTTGGTGAAAATTAACCAGTTGTAAATAAATGGATCCCTTAAAATTCGTCTCCTTTTTCTGAATAGATCTTTGCATCATAAATTAAAAACTAGCGAAAAATATATAATTAACTTGTCTTAAGTCGTGAATGTTAAAGACACGTCACATATCACAAGTCTTTTTTCAAGCCATTTACACTCATCAACGCATCACAATTTCAAACAATCCTGTCAAACGGAACTGAAAATCTGATATATAAGATAACACGCATAATGTCATGCATTTAAAATATGTTTTACATGCCCTGAGCTATTGAGCTTTCATTTAAAAAGAAAATGAATGTTTTCTTTTTTTTCTATATTATTATTAATATTTTGAGGAAGGAGGCATCGATCTTATTCTTTTACACTAGCCGCCGATGACAATAATTTATCGACTTGTCATTAATAAATACTTGTGTTTTCTCTTTTATTTCCTTGATGCTGTGGAGTCGCACCGGTCCCTTGTTCTCAGATGGTTTCCTATTCAGGTTCTTGAAGATGAAACGGTCTAAATGCTTTTGATATGCTGAGTTTCAAAAGGTAAAAATACTTCTGTTTTTAAATTTTTGTTAAACAATGGCATTTCAATGCTTAATGTTATTTTAACGTGAAAGCACAGGTTCACGTGACGATCTAGAAACCAAAGTATACGAAAGTTATAATAGTCGAACCCGCTTAATAGAATAGCCATTTTGCCACGAAAATATATTCTGATAAGTTATATTCCGTTAACCAGAATTTAAAAAAAAAAATTAAAAAAAACATAAAAAATTAAAATAATTTGAATTTTGACATCTGGAATTCCAATTATGTTTTTCGCAATCACGAGTGTCTGTATGTAGGCGTGTGTGTTTGTGTGTGGGGGGTATATGTTTGTGTGTGGGGGGGTATGTGTTTGTGTGTTGGGGGTATGTGTGTGTAGGCATGTGTGTAAGTGTGTGGATAGTTGTGTGTATGAATGTAGGGGGGGTATGTGTATGTGTGTGTAGGCATATGTGTGTGTGCAGACATGAATGTGTGGGTAGTTGTGTGTATGTGTGTGTGTATGTTTTTGTGTATGTGTGGGTGTCTGTATACATGCGTGTGTGTATGTGTGTGTAGGTGTATGTGTGTGTATGTGTATGTATGCGCGTGTGTAGTTGTGTATGTATGCGCGTGTGTGTAGGACATGGACGCAACCTGGAGACGGCTTTCGCTATAGGAGCAGCATCGTGAGGAGCCCGTCGACGGTGATGGTGCGGAGGGTGACGGTGGGAAAATAAAATCAAAGGACATCAAAACCGTCAAATAAGAACAATAAGCAACCGTGATTGCTCAAAAAAAAAAAAAACATTGCTTTGATAGAGTGAAAATGTATTATATTAAACAGGATCTTCTTTTAACCGATATTCTAATAAGCCGGCTTGATTGTATGTTAAACAGATTCAGTTAGACTGTTATTTCGCCTTCGGAGGTGAAACTTTATTAACACCTTGACACGCAGTGACGTGAAGCCCGAACTCCAATTTTTGACAATGAGACGAACGAAATAGCCAAATATAAACTTAGAGAAAACATAATTTCATCGAAATACCGTGTTTATAGTATCAATACAGATATAATCATCGCGAAAATAAAAACCACTGCCAGGCTAAAAACTGACCATCACTGAGGCATAAAGATCGATGGGGAAGGCATGAGATTCTACAAAAAGTATGATGACTGCTGAGATGACTCCGAGCCCCGTTCTTGGCAGCTGTAAGTGATGATGTTAGGAAAATAGGAATTTTGCCGTCATCGCCTTTATGCCGGAAACATTAATGAAATATCACAGGCAGTTATCAAGGCCCACGGCATATCTAATGCGACTTTCATGAACACGACAAATAGAAAAATCAATGCGACGTATCAGAGACGTCAAAGAATCAAATTGCTTGTAAGCAATGGCAATTGAATGACGTCACTGATGCGTCACTCTATAGCAGCGCATCAAATGATTGACGTTTCTCAGACAGTATTGTATGTCAAAGACTATAAATCAGTGTTTCCGAACGTGTGTTCAATCTCTAATGAAAGTTCATTCAAATAGCTAATAGTATATGTGACAAAATAGTTCTACCCTTGTCTGGAGGGTCAAGAATTCTAAACTGCACTGATTTAGACACGCGTTTTATAAACGACGCATCACAAATATTAACAATGAAATAAATGAATAATAAAAAGAAGACAAATCATCGTATCAGCACGGGGCTTTTATGTGCTACAGTAGTGCCGCTTACAGTTAAGTTTCAACTACTTGAGCCCCCAGGGGCACTTGACACGCACATAGGGTCCACAAGCCTGAAACACAATCAAGCAAGTTGTTATAAAATTTAGGCGTTCCATAAGTGTTATGTTATAGTCTACTAAACATTAGTTAGCCTTACACCAACTGATATGAAGAGTATGAGGTTACATTAACATCTGATTCAGTTAATGTAAATACAAAATTGAAGCGCCATAATTACTGTTATTTAAAAGGTACTCACCATTATTGCATCACACAGGTTATATTGCAGAAGTGCCCCACGAAAAAACTTAATAACAAATTACTCAAGAAAATATAACAAATTTGATGTATTATCTTTTTTCCCCCCATAGGAAATAGTCAAAGGTTCAATTTTTTTTTTCTTTAATGGTGTGCTCATTTACTGTTGGGCTGAAGGAGAAATTCTTAGTTTGGCCAGTTTTCTTCATTTCTTTTTCTTCCCTCTAGTGGAATCGTTATAGCCTCAGACGACGATCTGAATACTTACTGAAACTTCCGCAGTCACAGGTAATTAAGTTACAATTTCATCTTTTATGCTAAAAATAAGCGTAGGTTCTGGTGCGGAAAGTGGTCATAAAGTCCTAGAGTTTTTAACCTAGTTGGATAATGAATAAAAGAAATTGTGTAAACTTTTCTTTTCTTTTAACAACTTTTCTTTTCTTTTTTTTTCAAACTACTGCGTAAAATTTCAAGCCTGTGAGTTAAATTTTCTTGCTCTGGCAAGAGGCCTGAACTTTGAGGATTTTACATAAAATTCCTCAGATACGATTGACACATTACAAAGTAGCCTAATACATTGCCATATTTCGAATTTTTAATCGCATCGACGACATCAGTCCACCCCTTGAACCAGGTCCGTCATTTAAAATTTTAGGAGGAAGAAGGTGCCTCCCTTACCTAACGGTTTTACATATGAAGTGTGTGTGTGTGTGTGTGTGTTTTTTTTTTTGTGGTTTTCCCATAAAATTGCATTGAGTTCACGCCCTTTATGCCCCCTCCTTGGAAAAATTCTAAATAACGGGCCTGCCTTTAATTTTGTAAACTCTTACCACAATGCAAAGTTTCTTATCTCTATGTTGTTATCCTCTGCTTTGGCTAGACGTCGTAACTTTAAATGAAAAAAAAAAACAAAAAATGTTTTAATCGTGTGACTGATTTAGAGCTTCAAAATTTACAAGGTCTTTAATTATAATCGAATTGCATTGAAGAACAAGTTTTATTAAAAATCAATGTTTTTATAAGGTTACAAAACTTTCTGAGAAATATGCAAAAAACTAGAACTGCATTTAGGGTATAGATTTCTATTTATCGATGAAAATATAAAATGACTTATAAAACTATGCGTTATTAAAACCCACTTTTTAACTTTTTCGAGCAATTGACGGAGTCAATTACATTGATACCTTTTTGGCAAGTATCTTGATGCATGAAAGAATTCCCAGCATGCTTAGCTCCGTCTCTAATAGAATGTTTGGTTTTAATTCTAAACCAGGATAGATTATATGGGTCATTCTCCAGAAAACGTAACTTTTAAACGCAAATATTTTTCAATTTCGAAACCTTTTTTTTTTCATTTTTTCATGAAAGTGTTATCTACTAAAAGTAACCATAAACAATGGCCCAGCTAAGTTCCAACTATTTTACTCATAAATAAAAAGTAATAAAATGCCTTGTTCACGAAAATAAAAAAAAATAAAATAAAAAAAACTTTTAATATTTAAAAATTGAGGCCAATTTAACATCAAAGTAGTAAATTTGTTAATTGTGCAAACAATCGGCTATTTTAATGATTAGTGGAAAGATAATATTAAGCTCTCTTAAAGTACGGCTTAATTAGTACTTTCAAATGTATGTTAAAAATAGTATTTAGTAAATTTGAGGATATACAGGCAATTTATAATTTTGGTAGAATGTCAATTATTGATGTATTTTCCCTCCAGCATTTATTTTCACCTCAGAAATAATGACATTGATAAGGTCTGTCACGGAGGTGAGGAATTAGCCATTAATAGAGGTCTAATAGATACATTTTTCAGGGAAATTTTTTTTTCTTCGTTGATACAATCTGCACATGTAAAGCATATGAAAACGTGTTCACTTCTTTTTTTACATTAATTTACATCCCTGAAATTCAAGTTCACGGAGGGGAGAAGTGCGAAGAACCACACTAAGTTTTTAAAGCAAAATCTATCTTCTTCGTTTTTCGACAAAAATCTCGCAACTTCAACTATGTTTGAAAATAAACAAGGTGGCTCTCTTGTATCATGGAAAATAAAAATCGATGTTATTACTGCCACGTGCTAATGAGGAACAGCATTTTTAGTTTAGGTAACGGAGATGAGAATTTTTCGTGTGACAAACCCCATTATCCTTCTAAAACGGATTAAATCACAATAGAAAAAAAATTATATACACTCGAGCATTTAGTGTTTGAGACACTTGTGAGGAAAAAGTTATAAAAAATAACTCATTTTATTTAAACAAGTTATTAAGCATCATTATGAGCTACACCAGGTGTGTGACATGCCACGGAGGTGAGAACTCGCATATTGTAAAGCAAAAAAAAAAAAAAAAATTCAGAAAAAAAAATCTTTTTTTTTTTCAAAAAATATTGACAGATTTAAATTTATTCATTTATGGGGAATGTAAAAATATTGTGAAATGAACTATTCTTTAACGCTTTTACTGTAAAGTGCTTGTGACTTTAAAGTTAAACTTTTTGGAGAATGACCCATATACATGAATTAACTTGACCAAAATTTGGAACTGATTTGGTTTTTTATAGTTGAAATGTACGATATTAATATTCTACTATTAGCTGTTTTTGGTTAGCGAGTCATATGTAGCGCACCCAGATCGCGATTAGTAAGATAAGGAGAGCATACGCCTTATTTCACGGCATGTGATATTAGTTATAAATATTGTTGGTCTTCACTCAATATCGTCCGGTCGACTTGCAATCCAATGGCTTTAAAACCAACTATGGGACGCTTTTGAGGGTCGCACAGCCTTTTTCTCATTTTACTGGAGTCAAGATTTTGGGCCTGACGTTGAACCATTAACAAACTGGAAGAGATGCCGCAATGAGAGTTCATTAAGATGTAAAATAAAGAAATAACTAGAGGATCTGCGAAGTTTTTTGTCCAATTGGCGAATTATAGCTTTGAATATAGTGAATTGAAAATATTTTGGAATATGCATCAGAGGTACAACAAACAACTTTTAACAAATATTTAAACTATGTGACTTAATCACTTTCCCCGCATAAACAAAACGAAATAGAGCATATTTCAGTTCGAGGCAGGCCCGCTGTTTCTATTGTTTTCGGGGGTGAGGGGGGGGATAAAGCGCGTGAACTCAATGCAATTTTATCGGAAAACCACAAAACCACGCTCACTTTA
Organism: Uloborus diversus; assembly: GCF_026930045.1. Lineage (NCBI taxonomy): Eukaryota > Metazoa > Arthropoda > Arachnida > Araneae > Uloboridae > Uloborus > Uloborus diversus. The sequence goes on along the minus strand of NW_026558065.1, from coordinate 161,247 downwards.
TATGTGAAAACGTTAGTGTTTAAAAGTAGAGGAAGCATTGACTCCATTCCCCCTAAAATTTTAAATGGCGGACCTGGTTCACCGTCTGATGTCGTCGATGAGATTAAAAATTAGAGGTATTGCAGTGGTATTAGGTATGCTACTACTTTGTAATGTGTCACTTGTATTTAAGGAATTTTACGTAAAATTCTCAAAACTCAGGAAACTTGTCAGAGCAGAAAAAAATTAATTCACAGGCTTGAAATTTTACGAAGTAGTTTGTGTTAGAAAGCTAAAAAAAAATACTGCCCTAAGGCTTAAAGTTCAGCGGAATTTAAATTATTTTGTAAAATTTCTCTTTGTTGGATTTTTTTCCTAAAAATCTCAAATATTCAAATCTCCTGCCAGAGCAGAAGACAATTATTTCGAGTCATGAAATTTTGCACAGAAATTAGTGTTAGGGAGTCACAAATTTTCCGCAATAAGGCTAAGTGCTTTGAAAAAATTCGATTTTTCGGCCCACCCTAGTATACATACACGAAATAAAATATTTCCAGTACCAAAATTTAGAATTCAGATTTCTTAATTTCTAAACTCGAAAATAAAGTAAATGTCCATAAGAGTGAGAAAAATTTAAGCTGCAGTCATTTCTTAAATGTATGACCTCCTTATCCCACTGATCATTTTAACTCTCCAGACCTTATTTAATTTTTATCTCAAATGCCTGGTCTAAGGTCCCTATATATATTTATATAGCGGCTTTTAGTCTGGTCAATTGACCGCTGCGTCATTAGACCACAGGCTTTCCAATATCTCCGTACGACCCAATTAAAAATATTTAGTGCTGAGCGATATTGTCAAAGACCGCTTGTCCAGAGTTACATAAACACACTCCGTACTAGTGTGAACATTGCTTACACAAATAACTACAAACTGTTCATTTTCCATTTATTTTTTTCATTCTAAATGCAAAAGATGATAAAATATAATGACATCTAAGAGCGCTGTTTCATCTTAAGTTTGTGAAGATAGAAAGAGAAAGTTTTTCTGACAATTAAAGAAAAGCTAAAGCTTCTTGAAAAGCTGAAGCTGAATTAAAAATTGCGTCGAAGGTAGCACGACAGTTATGTATGAATGAACCTTCCATACAAACAATTAAAAGTCAAGAAAAAGGAAATCCGCAAAAGTTCACAGAGTAGTGTCTTAGTAAAATGCAAAAAATTACGAAAATGGAAGCTGCTCTTGTATTGTTAATTAAAGAAACCAGGAACAGGGGTAATGCCATAGATGGAAACTTTATAAAAGAACTAGTGAAGCAACTGTATTTAAAAATATATCAGAATAACTTTTTGATCAGGCAGCGTAAATCATCATCCTCTTCACTTTTTTAAATTATAAATATCATTACTGGATCTACTGTACAGTACAAGTATAGTGCATTTGCATTTTTTACTATATACTGAAGCACGTACCGTAAACTGGTATGTCTTTCTTTCCCATTAATCATTGATTTTGTGCATCGTAGCAGTAATTTGTGATGAATAAGTAAAAGGTTTTTTTAAATACAAGTAAACATTCGGTTCCATATGTAATAAACAGTAATTTATAGTTGAGAAATAGTTTTAACAGTTTGAAGGGGTGTTTAAAAGTGTCTAAAATATTTGGGTACGTTTATAAAAACTTTTACACGTACCTTTTTCCGCAACGGAAAGTTTCGACTTACGCGATGGGTCTTGGAACGCATCCCTCATGTAAGTCGGGACTGGACTTAACATGGAGGGGAAAAATTTAAGCTAGGTAGCAATAGAAAGAAAATATTGACCTTTTTTGACGCTGAAATAGCTTGTGACGATTTCGCTGTTTGTATGTGGCACGACATCCCTCTGCATAGCGCGTGAAAGATATTTTCCATTACTTTACCGAAATTCGCCAAATGTGGCGAATTTTCCTAAAATTTCGGCAAACTTTAAGATCTCATATTTAGGTAATTTAGACACGAGGGCAAATTATCTTTTCGCTCAAAAACATTTATTGTGTTCTTATGATTGCTTTTTTTTTCATTGTTACCCTACTGTATAATTTCCTGGTTAAACCACCAATTAAAACGAAGTCTCAATCTATTTTCAATTTTTCCTAGGCTGACCGAAGATGGATAATTGTCGTGGCAGGTGCAGTCGAAGAGGAAGATAACTGGCGAAGGTAAAAAGGTAAGTAGGGCATTTGATGCCTGATTATTATGCACCGAAATAGGCTTTTATAAACGTCGCTTTGTTGCCAAACGACACTTTATGCAAATGTATGTTTTTTTTTTAAGTAATGCAATTAAAGGTTTCTAAATTCTTATTCAAAACTGGGTTGTTGAAAATGGAACTAAAATCTGAAATTTTTTAGTAGTGCGCAAAAAAACGCAATCTATTTAAGCTTTTTTCTTGTTCTTAATTTTGCAGTCAGTGGCGTTTGGCATTAATGAGGCGTGAGCCAAGTACACCTTTCTGAGACAAAGAACCTGATTTTTTAGAAGACACCAACACACGAGTAATAAATAACACAATAAATAAATAAGTGAACGTAAAAAATATGTATTAGTTAAAAACATAAGCATATAAATGAAACAGAATGAACAAAAAAATGACACTATTATATAAGAGTTGGAAATTGTCTAAGTTAATGTTCTCAAATCAAACAATATAAAGAACGCAGGCATGAAAAATGACCATCTACAGTAAAACAATCTCACACCTTGTTGTAAGATAGAACGTATAAGCAGTAAATAATATAAGAAAAAGAAAAGAGGAAATATAATGCAAAAATTATTTACATACAATGTCCAACTGAAAAACACTCATAGGAGAAAAAAAAACAAATAAACAGTAAAATAATCCATCTTGGTAAAGTTAAAGCCGACACACACAATGATAAAACATACAAGAAAATTAAAGACACAAAAATAATCCCGCACATTTTCAGATATTATAGCACACTCTGTTTTGTATTTTACTCTCGAACAGTAAAATAAGGAAACGCAAACGCATAAAAAAATAATTACTCGAAGTAAACTGACCCACATACTTACAGAAAAACGAACATATTCACAAAAAGATAATCCCGCACACAGAAATGAGAAGAGAAAAAAAAAAAACACAGGCAGTTAAAAAAAAAAGAGAGAGAAAAGGGGAGAAACGCGTTTTCCCAATTAAACAGTATAAAGAACGCAGACACGAAAAATAAACATTTGCTGTAAGATAATCTCACACACAGCAATAAAATAGAACATATAACTAGCAATAAAAGACAGAAAAATTTAAAAGAATAAAGAGAGAGTAAAACAATATAACTTACAGTAAAGTTAAAGAAGACAGAGGATAAATAAACACTCGCAATAAAATAATCTCATTCGGAAAAACTAAACATCCCACACAGGAACGGTTAACAAAAACCGTAAGAGATTTAAACACACTATCCCAGTTTTACGCAGGTTAAAAGTTTAGAGCTCATTTTGTACTACTTTACTCTAAAACAAAAGAAACTGAGGACGCGTAGACAATGAAAAAAGGCAACACATACAGAAGAAAAATAATTCGCTCTGAAATAATTCTACTCACATACAGAAACAAGAAATCCCGTCCGTAATTCCCAGTTTACTAATATCTACTTTCTAGTATCTGATGAATACTCTCAAAATTAGCTAACATCGCAAATTATTTCAAACGTACAGTTTTAACATATAAGCCTGATTTCTATAAATAAAATATTCCTTGCTCATCAGAAGAAATAGATGCGGAACAAATAAATGAATTAGCAAATATAGTAGTAGAACCTTTTAAACAAAGCAGCTAATGTATTTTTATCCATTAAAAAAATCTTTAATCGCTCTCAAAAAGAAAAAAAATGAAAATTAAGCTCATTCAAATACATTTATCATGAACTACAAAATGTCCACTTAAAAAAATAATTTTATCAAAAAAAAAAAAAAAGGAGTCTGCGCATAATTTTCTGAATACATAAATTAAAACTTCAGCGAGAAAATTAAAACAAATAATGTCAATAATAATTATTTCGAAGTAAAAACTAAGGCTGCATCTCGTTTTGGGGTATAAGTGTCAGATTCCGGAGTCGAAGATTTTGAATTCAAAGATGCGGATTCGACTTATTGTGGGGTAAAGAAGTCGGAGTTGGGGAGTCGGTCGTTTCCTCTCCGCGTTTAGTTTTTGCTAAAGTTACGGAGTCATAGTAGCAGTTCGAAAAATTTTAGGGTACAGGAGTTTGATTCGGAGTCGTCTATCCTAAAATTCACTCAAATTGTTGGGAAAGGGGGAGGGGGGAAGACAGACACACCGCTAGACATTTTCCCTCATCTCAATACCCTACTTTCCAATTTTTAATTTTTCGATATTTATTTAATTATAATGTTCATTTTTGGTTTTTGTTGTGTTTCGCAATATTTTTAAGATGGCATTAAGCCTTTCATTCACAGTAAGGGAGTCTGAGAAGCAGTAATGGAAAAAAAAATACAGGCGGTATAAAAAGTTATTTAAAAAAAAGAGAACCTTTCTCCTCCATTAAACAGAAGAAAGCACACATACACCTAAAAAACATTTACAGTAGGATGATAACACACACAGGAATATGATAAAATATGATAGTATTAAAAAAAAAGTTATCAAAAAAAAAGTAAAATTATACTATTTACATGGTGTAAAAACTAAAGCACACTGACAAACTCACATTAAAACAATCAAGGCTGCGGATTCGAGAGGAAAATGGCAGATTCCAACTTCCAGCGGTAACTCCCAAAATGGCATACTCCCCTTCCCCCAAAACAGATATATTTTATCGCATCTTTTGGACTTGCGCTTTCGCGCCAACATTCCTTTCAATTTACCGAATACCCTCAAAAGTTTCCGCCCGAGCTCCGTGCCCCGACTTGCGCAAAGGATACATTCCTTTTACTATTTTATACCTGAGATCGAAGTAAAAAATATATTTTTATTTGAAAGTGATTACTTCGAAAATGTTAGGTAACAAAACCGTTTGCTGACGGTTGCTATTAGTAAAGGGAAGTTGAAAAACAAGCAAATGAAAATTCGACAATCAAGCCAGCTGGTTGCCAAAGACAGTTATTTTCTTATTAGTAGGCCTCTACGCACGTAATCGAAACAACTGGTAGTCGGTTTTTTAAAAAAATGCTAAGCAACTCAGTGAAGATAAAGAAAAAATAAGAAGCCCGGAGTCGGCCTATTTTCAAACAACTCCTTTACCCCAAAACCAGTTAGACTCCAACTCCACATTACTGAAAATAATCCCACTCGATAAATTTAAAGATCACACACACAAACAGTACACAGAAAATAATGAAGACAACACAGTTAAAAGTCCCAGATATGATTCATTTTATTTGAAACTCTGTACGTACTGCACTTTGGTAACAATCAGTAAAGACGGCGAACGCGCAAACATTAAAATAATCAAGCGCATAGACAGGAAAAATATTCACTCGCAGTAAAAAAAAAGAAAAAAAAAACTGCACGGTTATAGTAAAAATAAACACAATTATACTCTCAAACTGAAAAAAACAGAGGGGACACAGTAAAAAATGGCTAATGCATGGGCAGAAAAATTATCTACTCGCAGTGAAATAATTCTGCACATGTCCAGGAAAAACAAACATTCACAGTAAGATACTCGCACGCACAGTTATAAGAAGAAACATGAAGGCTGAAAAAAATTTTAAAAAAGTCTCCAATGAAACAGAATAAGGAATACACACACAAATATGAATATATACAGAAAGACAATCTTACATACAGTAATAAGAAAGAACATAAAATAGTAACAAAACGCAATAAAAAGGAGGAATAAAAGGAGAGAGTAATATTTCTATTTACGCAGAGGAAAATAAAAAAACACACTGACAGGAGAAATAAACACTCACAGTAGAAAAATCCCATTTGGTAAAATTAGAAAGCGCACACAAACAGTAACAAAACAAACAGGATAATTAAAGAATTTAAATAGTCTTGCAAATCTAAAAATTTTGGAGAACGCTGTGCTTTTACTCTTAAACAGTAAAAACGGAGAGAACGCAGACTAATAATTTCGTCGAATTTTCTACACACGTACAGAAACTTTAATTTCACTCACAGTAAGATGATCTTACACACAGCAATGAAAAAATATACATGCAGTAAAAAAAAAAATCTCGAATCAAAATTTATTAAGATATCAAAGACACAAAAAATAAGTACATTTACAGTAAAATAATCCTACGCAGTGAAAAACAAAAAATAATAAACCCAGATACGGTAATAAAACGAAAAGAAGGAAAAAATCATAAAACAATCAAATCTTATAAAGAACACAGTAACACGAAAAATATACATTCACAGTAAAAGAATCGCACACACAGCAATGAAAAAGGCCGTATAGGAAGAAAAAAAGAAATACAGAGAATGAAATTAAACTACTTGCATACAGTATAATCAATAACACACAAACAAGAGAAATAAACACAATCACAGCAAAATAAACCCACTCGGAAAATTTAAAAAACACAGGAACAAAACTAGCAAGTGAATAATTAAAAACTAAAATAATCCCACTCTTGATAAATTTTTACAGCACACTGTGTTTTACTTTACTCTCAAACAGTAAAAGCGCAGGACGCGCAAACATAGAATAAGGAAGCACGCACGAACAATATATATATATATATATATATATATATATATATATATATATATATATATATATAAAAATAAAACTCGCAAGGAAATAATCCTTCTCACACACAGGAAAAGTAAACTCACTTTCAGTGAGATAATCCCATACACAGTAGCAAAAAAAAAAAAAAAAAAACTCCAATTAAACAGTATAAAGAACACACAAGAAAAATACAGATTTACAGTTAGATAATTTTTCACACAGTAATAAGATATGACGTATAGGTAGTAAAAAAGACAATAAAAAGAAAAAGAGGAAATAAAATTATACTATTTACGAAGAGTAAAAATCGGAACACAAAAGCAGGAGAAATAAACACACTCACAGAAAAGTAATCCCACTCGGTAATAGACACACGAAAACAAAAACATAAAGCAGGATAATTCCACAAACAGTAATAAGGTAGAATAAACAAGTATTAATAAAATACAAAAAGAAAAAATAATAAAGGCAGAGAAATATATATGATTCTTACGTAAAGTAAAATTTTGAACACAATGACAGGAGAAACAAACACTCACAGTAGAATAACCCCATTCAGTAAAATTTATAAAGCGCACACAAACAGTAACGAAACAAACAGGAAACTTAGACTTTAAATAATTCTGCGAATCTAAAAATCTTGGAGCATGCTGTACTTTTACTCTTAAACAGTAAAAGCAGAGAGAACGCAGACAGGCAGGGAAAATAATTATTTCCAGTCTAGTTTTCCTACACACATGCCGAAAAGTTAAGTACACTAATAATAAGATGATTGTACAGAAAGCAATGAAAAAACATACCGGCAGTTAAAAAAAAAACCTCGCATCAAAATTTATAATGATCATAGAGGCACACAAAAAAATATACACATTTACAGTAAAATAACCCTAGACGCAGTAATAAAAAAAAATCATACCCAGAAACTAACAAAACGAACAAAAAAAAATTACAATACAATCAATTATTATAAAAGAAAGCAGTATTACGAAAAATATACGTTCTCTCTTATGTGCGTTTGATTATCTTTAAAAAAAAAAAGAAATACGGAGAATGAAATTAATTTACTTACATACAGTAAAATAAAGAACACACATACAGGAGAAATAAACACGATCACAGGAATAAAACAATCGAAAAAAAATGTAAGTTCACAAAAAGGAACACAACTAGCAAGAAAACTAAAAAAAAAAAAAAAAAAAATCACGAAACAAACAAGATTAATAAAGAGACAAAAAATAGTCCCACACATGGAGAAAATTAAGAGCATGCTCTTTGCGTTATTTTACTCAAAAGTTCTAAAAACAGGAAGCGTGCAAACAGTAAAGGTATAAAAAGGAAACATAAAGGCAGGAAAAATAATTACTTGCAGTAAATATATCTGACATACTCAGAAAAAGTAAGCACACTCCAAAAAAGATGATCCGGCGCATAGTGATGAGAGAAAAAAAAAAAAAAACTACAGTCAATAAAAACAAAGGTTTGAAAAAAAAAAAATCTTCAATCAAACAGTATAAAAACCACACAGACACAACAATAAACATTTTCAGTAAAATAATCATACACAGTAAAAACAAAGATTACATGCAGAAAGAGTAACAAAACGAATTAAAGAGAAAAAAAATCCTACAATCAAAATTATAAACAACACACACAAAAGAAAAACAATTACGGTAGGGGAATCTCACTCAGAGTAATAAGATAGAATGTTTTGGTAGTAACAAAGACAATAAAAAGAAACATATAATAAAATTATAGGCGCTATTTGCATATAGTAAAGATAAAGGACACACAGGAGAAATAAACTTAATCACAGTTAAATAATCCCACTGGGTAAAAAGAAAGATTACTCACAAATAGTAACAAAACGGACGAGAGAATTGATAAAAACTAAAATAATCCCACACATTGTAAACTTGTATAGCACACTCTCTTGTTTTTGACGTGCAAACAGGAAAAACGGAGGACGCGTCGACACTAAAATAAGAAATGTGCAAGAAAAATGATCACTCGCAGTTAAATAATCCTACACACCAACAGGAGAAGTAAACACATTCACAGTATTGAGGAAAAAACTTAAAATGATTAAGCAAAGTTTTAAAAGAAATATAAAAAAAAATCTTAATCAAGCAGTTACATATACTCACACACATGAAAAATAAACACTTGCAGTATGATATTCCGCACACAGTAATAAGATAGAACGTATTGGCAGTAAAAGAAAAAAAAATTAAAGATAGAAAGTAAAACTATACTACTTATGTATAGCAAAATCAAAGAACCCACAGCAGAAGATAAAACAGTAAAATAGTGCCAATCGGTAAAATCAAAGTTTACTCACACAAACAACAACAAAACAAAAGAGTATTAAACACAATAAAATCATCACATACATAGTGAAAGTTTAGGGCACACTCTGTGTTTTGTTTCACACTCTAACAGTGAAAACGGAGGACTCGCAGACATGACAAACAATTACTCGCAGACAAATAAGTCTACACATATACAGAAAGAGTAAACACTCACAGAAAGATAATCACGCATGTAGTAATAAGATAGAACACGAAGCTAGTAAAAGAACAAAATTAAAAGAAAATAAGAAAGGGAGAGTAAAATCACACTACTTGTGTACAGTAAACACATGGTAAATAAACGCACTCACTGTAAAATAGTCCCACTCGGTAAAATTAAGGAAGACGAGCACAACCAGTAACAAAACAAACAAGATAATTAAAGACACAAAAATAAGCCCACACATGGAATAATTAAAGAGCTTTGTTTTATTCGAAAAATCTAAAAACGGGAAGCGTGTAGGCGGTAAAGTAAGGAAACACATAGAGGGGAAAATACTACGGTACGATGATCCGGCTTACAATAATGAGAGAAAAAAAAATCTTCGATCATAAGTATAAAAACCACACAGACAGAATAAGTACACACTTTCTGTAAAAAAAATCCTACTGCGCAGTAAAATCAAATATTACATAAAGAATTAGTAACAAAACGCACTTAAGAAAAAAAAATCTACAGTCAAAATTATAAAGAACGCACACAAAGGAAAAACAAACATTTACAGTTGGAGAATCCTACACACAGTAATTAGATAAAACGTTTTGATTGTAATAAAGACAAAAAAAAGGGGGGGGGGGAGAAACACATAATAAAATTATAGGTCCTATTTGCATAGAGTAAAGTTAAAGGACACACAGGAGAAATGAACTTAATCACAGTAAAATAATCTCACTGGGGTTTTAAAAAGATACATTACATACTCACATAGTAACAAAACGAACGAGAGATTTGAAAAAAACTAAAATAATCCCACACATTGTAAACTTGTGTAACACTCTTTTATTTGACTTGCAAACAGGAAAAGTGAAGGACGCGTCGACAGTAAAATAAGAAACAAATGTACAAGAAAAATAATCCCTCGCAGTAAAATAATCAATCCGAAATGCATAATATAGAAAACGCAAACACACCCACAGTAAGATAACTCCACATATGGTAATAAGATAGAACGTAAACTAGTGAAAAAAGACAGAGTAAAAAGAAAAGGAGAGTAAAATTACAAAGTGCGTACAGTAAAATAAAGAACACACAGACAGGAGAAATAAACCCACTCACAGTAACATAATCCCAATCTGTAAAATTAAGGAAGATATACACCACCAGTAACACATAAAAATAATCTCACACATGGAAAAATTTAAAAGCGCAGTCTGTTATTCGTTTTACTCAAAAGTTCTAAAAACGGAAATCATGAAGACGGTAAAATAAGGAAACAGAGAGAGGGAAAATAATTCCTCGCTTAAAATTATTCTACAAACATAGAGAAAAGTGGTCTCTTGGTACGATGATCCAGCTCACAGCGAGAAAAGAAAAAAAAAACAGGCAGTTAAAGAAATGGAAACACAAAACCTCCAATCAAACAGTATAAAGAACTTATAAGTAAAATTATCACGCGAAAAATAAACATTTACTGTAAGATAATCCCATGCACAGTAATGAGATAGAACGTATAGATGGCATAAACAGACACTAAAAAGAAAAAGAATAAAATCGTACTACTTAGATACAGTAAATTTAAAGACTAGCAAAAAATAAACACATTTAAAGTAAAATAATCCCACTCGTTAACATTGAAGATTGTACATCAAACAGTAACAAAGCCAGCAAGAAAAACACTAAAATAACACCCAATGGGGTAAAAATTTTAGAGCAGATTGAGTGCTTTAAAGGTAGGAAAATTAATTACTCGCAATAAAATAAACCTTCACACCGTAAAATTGAGGAACACTCAGAAAGGAAATATTAGGTACACATATGCAAAAAAAAAAAACTACCCAAGTGTGAATTACCGATTGGAATAAAACTATGCACATCGTTGCACACCTGCACGTCTTTGAACACTTAAATATTAAACATCTGAACATTGTGTTGTTTTTTTTTTAAATCGACAACAAATATTTTCAACGCTGTGAAATTCACCCGTAAATGTTGTATAGTTGATGTATTTGAGAGTGCAATATATTCTTTTATTTTAATTTTTAATTACAAAATTTGAAATAACGACTGAAAAGTTGAAAAAAATTAAACTAAAGTTGATATGTTTCAGGATTTTTCTGAAAGTACACCTTATAGGGTGAACCATCCTAGCAATCTTAACCCGTCGCGCGACTAAATGCCGATGAGCCATTCCATGTCAGATAAATCACCTTCTTGACCTCAACATTTCCGATTTCTATAAAATTTGGCGTGAAGGACACAAGTGACAAGATCAGTAATCCTGCAAATTTTTAGATTTCTATTCTGAAAATTGTTTGAAATGTAGACTTGTAAAAAAACTCAAAATGGGCTAAAAAATGAAGAGTTTTTACAAATGACTAACTTACCTCCTAATTACAGAAGAATGAAAATTCAAAAAACATTGTAAAGCTAAAATATAGAGCTTTCTTTTGTAATATAACTTGACCGAAAACCGATAGATTTATTTTTTGGTGTTATTCACTGTGACGAAGTAATATTGTGATGGATGGTTTACCCCTATAAATTGTATTTTCAGAAAAATCCTGAAACTGTAGTTTAGACCCACTTATCCAATATTTAGGGATAAATTTCACCCCGTTAAAAGCTAGTTGCCGATAAAAAATATATATATACGTTCACTATTAAGTGTAGTATCAATGTGCAAAGTTTTATTCCAACCGGTGATTCACGCTTGGGTAAACTAGTTATTCAACAAGAGAATTGAAGAACTTCTAACAATATGACAAAATATAAATTCAATCCTTTAAAAAAGTTATTTTTCCTGACTCTAATTTAAGACACACATGCACCGTAACTCGAAACTAAATGGATTAAACCTTAGGCTAGCGGACAGTAAAATTTAAACAGCCTCTACTGTAAAATTAAGGAACATACACACGGCAAAATTAGAATCGCTACTAGCTGTAAAATATTACTTATATCGTAATATTAAAAAGCACAAGGTGAGTTTTAAAAAAAAACCCTGCAGTAAAATTGGTAAAATATGAAAGTGGTGTAGTAAAAAAAAAACAGACAGTAAAAAAAAGAACAATGACACTGTAAAATTAAAGGCAAAAAAGTTAAACTCACTCATATATAGTGAAAAAATAAACTGCCTGTAAAATGAAACGTATACACAAAATAAAAATAAAGAACACTCTGACGACAATCTGGAAAATTAAAAAAAAAATAGTAAAGTAATCCCAGATACAGTAATTAGACGGAAGATACACGAAGTGAAAAAAAAAGACAATAAAAAGGTTATTACGTAAATACAGTAAAATAACAGAAAACATAAGGGGTAAATAAACACGTTCCCAGGAAAATATTTCCACAAACTAAAAGTACAGAACATACAGTTCATTTAATATATGACGCAAGATCATACAGTAAAATTAATTTTTAGGAAAATTGCAAAACAAATTAAAGACGTTCACAGGAAAATATTTCTACAAACTAAAAGTACACAACATCAGAATGTACAGTTCATTTAATGTAGCAAGACCATACAGTAAAATTAGTTTTTAGGAGAATTGAAAAACACCGGAATAGTATCAAACGTTTTCTCTAGATAGTAGAATTATGAGCGCAAAATACAGGTAAAGAACAGAGTAAAATTTAAGTACGCACCAACAGAAAAAATAAGTAACCCACACACACAGAACAAAAATGAAATCAAACGCACAAGGAGAAATGAAGAAGGTGGCTCCGTACGATGACAAAGAATAAAATAAGTCCTTAAAAATATACTTTTTCCGAATTCAAAACTGACCGAAACACACAAGCTGAAAATATAGTACCATGGTGCAAAATAAAACCGATTTGAATGTCCACAATCAAGATGTAAATTGAAGAGCATGCATGAAGCAAATATAGAGACAGTAAAATAAAAGAATACGCAGATAGTCAAGCTTGTAAATACAACGACAGGAAGTTAGGCATACTCGGAGTAAGATAATTTTACGCACGGTAATAAGAAAGAAATACATTTAATAAAAATTAAATAAATAAAAAGAGGAAAAAATAAAATGAAACAAACAAAATCAGGAAACAACTGTACTCACATTAAAAAAAATAATAAATCCACGCACTAAAATTATAGAACTCGCGAATGGCATAGTGAAAATCCCCCTCATTGAAAAATAAATCGGACACGGTTAAATGAAGAAAATACACTTACTGTAAGTTGTACAATAATTCCACAAATAAAGAAATTAGAGAAAACAGACAAACAAGGTATAGAACGTCGGGAAAAATAAAGAACACGTATGAAGAAAAAAAAAATAATCAGTCATTACTCAACTAGTGAAATGAAGGATAAGGTCCAGTTCCACATTTTTTTTTTTTGGTTGTACAGTGAGCAAACACACGCATACTCAACATAGAACCGTAATCCAAAATAAATGGATTCAAACTTTAGCAAGCAGGCAGTAAAATTAAAGAAGGCACGTACAGTGAATGTTTTGTCGTGTGTTTAATGAATAAACACACAAAATTAAGGCAGCACATAAAGTAGTAAAATTAAAAAAAAAAGTATAAGTCTGCACAGATTAATATTTGATGAAACACAAATTTCAGAACAAAAAACCACGGACAGTGAAAATGAAGAACTGTCGTGCAGAGAAATTAAACGGTTATGATAATAAAGCATGCTGACGGAAAATAAAAAGCACACTCCAAAAAAAAAAATCAATCAAGCAGACTTAAGTCAACCTAAAAAAAAAAAAGTCTCTCGCAAGATTATAAAAAGTAAAGCAGTCGTCCCATTTCTTTTCTACTTAAAACCAACACATACTAAAACATAGTACAATTACGCAAAATTTAACTTATTTTACATTTAGTATTTAAACTTAAAACTTCTTAACTTGGCTTAAAATATAGGCCCAAAGACTTTTTGATTTGCCCTCGTATTTGTAAATGGACTTCATTAAGTTGCGCTCATTAAAATTTTATGGGATTTGAAGGTTTCTTTAGGGAAAGAAGTTTAATGTTAACTTTTCAAAAGTAGCACAGTTACTTTAATTGGGATTAAAAAGTTAGATATTAAATAAACGTCGTGTTTTTTTATGAGTTAGAATTCCCCCACTGGATCATAAGATCTGAAGTAGCATGCAGAAATATGCATTATTTTCAAGAAATTAATTAAAACTTGTTCTGTTACTTATTTTCTGCCATCTCAGTCCAAGAAATATAATGTACTGTATAAATTATCGCATACATGTAACTTATGAAATAAACTTAAACTTGGAGGCAAATGTATTCCATAATGGCCTTTAAGAATTTTAACAGTTGTTGAAATAGTTCTCGACTACATTTTGACGCGTTGCGCATGCGTGAAGCTTTTGTTTGATTTACACGAATTACAGTAGACATGAACTCTGACATTCAGCACTCGTTTCAAATCGGTTTTTGAACCTTCTATTACTTCTAATTTCGTGTGCGAATGTACCTATGAAACCAGTACGTTTGTGGTAAAAAAAAAGGCTTCTGTAACTATAGAATAGTCCGTAGTGCGTGAAATACACCGCCAGCTCAGTCAATTCCAGCCGAGGACTGCAGTATCGTGCTTATTAGCACTCAACAGCCCGGCATAGGAAAGTGACTGAGCTGGAGGTGGAAAACCTCTTAAGGAAGCCAAGAGTGCGAAACAAACTGGTAGCTAATATACAATTAGCAGACCAGACGAGTGACCGAAGCAATGGTTCGGTTCAACTCGAAGATTGAACGCGAGGCAAGGTATATTCAGTAAATAACCGCCCAATAGCCAGGGCACTTTTGACTTCCTTAAATGGTTTTCTATCTCCAGCTCAGTCACTTTCCTATGCCGGGCTGTTGAGTGCTAATAAGCACGAAACTGCAGTCCTCGGCTGAAAATGACTGAGCTGGCGGTGTATTTCACGTATTTCTGCTTTAGCCATGGCTATTGGGCGGTAATTTACTGAATAGTCCGTAGTGTATTCGAAATTCAAACAGAAGTCACTTCAATGCGAAACTATTGAAAATATGAATTCAATCGAAGCTGTTGAAGAATGGGGTTGTTTTCGAAATTTTAAAAGTATTTTTTTTTCTCAAAGACCATGCTTAAAAACAGAGGATTTAACTTTTTAAATAATTTCATAAAATTTAATATTTTTTATCAATTATATTAAACGGTGCAATTTCATTTTTTACGCTTCTGCACATGACATCACAAGTGATGAAATGCCATTCACTGATGCCATTAGCACAGAGCGCAATATTTAATTCGCATGTTTACTCACGTGTACTGCCAACGATAGGGTTGATAGCAAGCGTAGAGCGCAATATTTAATTCGCTACTGAATTATCATAAGCTGGAAACACGGTAAACAGCAAGTTTGAACATTCAGTGCGCCATTGGAGCTGCGCCAAAGTGCATCACATGTGACGTCACAAATACTACGCCTCATTTTCGGAACCGGACATTTTAAAAAATGAACTAAAACTTAAGCATTAGGAAATTAAAGCTTTTTCTGCTCCATGTTATTATGTTTGCTTATTCAACCTTCAGTGACTAAAAGTAGTACTTTTGACTGAAGGAAGCAACCGCATTGTAAAACTAGCAAATTTTTTCCATAGGTTATAAGTACCTTGCACTTACTATAAGACTACTGATATATCTGCTTAAAAGTATGCTTCGATTTGTTCATCTTTAAATACTATTGATAACTTCTGTTCGTCTATTGTAGGGGAGGAGGAATAAGAGCAGAAAACCTAAGGCTGAAAGCTAAGAGTGTTGTGAAGAGAAAAAGATTAACACATCGTTTAATTTCCACAAATTTAAAATACATGTGAGGCAGTAAGATACAAAAGGATTTATGAGGACACTTCAGGTTTTTAGAAAAAAGAATTTAAAGATAAGGTCCTAAGTAAACGTTCATTATAAAATTTTCTAAACCATTCTGTATAACATCACCTACCAGGGCTACTAGCACCATCTCTGGCACCAAGACAGAGGAGAGGTTCACCTTCCATTTGCACTGATTATCTCCAAATTTTGAATTTTGCCACTTACATCACTTTGCTTCTCACTGCCTCCACGTGTGCATGAAATAATTTTAGTCCGGAGAATGGTTTTGGTTGAGGCGTTGCATCGTTAAAGGAATATCCTGATTTTTTTCTAAACAAATCCTGTTAAAAAAGGTGCTATAGTTTAAGCCACAGAAAAATTCCATATATGTGGCAGTGAGAAGCAAAGAAATGTAAGTGGACGTTTTCAAGTTTTGAGTAAAACGCGTTTAAAGATCAAGTCCTTGGTAGACTTTCATTGATTTTTTTTCTAAATCATGTCGTATAGCAGCACCTACCAGGGCTACTAGTACCATCTCTTGCCCCAAGACACAGGAGAGGTTCGCCAACCATGTGTACTGGTTGTCTCCAAATTTTTAATGACATCCTTTTGCTTCTCACTGCCTCGTACGTGGCAGGGACAAGCAAAGGGATGCAAGTGCAGGCCCGGACTGGCCATAGACTTGACCGGGACATTTCCCGGTGCGCCCTCTCGAAAGGCGCCCTTCTGTTGTTTTCTTATTTTCCAAAACAATGTTTTAGCATTATGGAAATAAATTATGTAGAATCAAGAAGTGATTTTGCATGTGAATGTTTTCAGATGCAAAAGCAATGTTCTTCTTCTTTATATAAACGTTCCCTTTTATTACCCTCATAAAGGCAATTAGTCCCCCCTCGTTTCGTAAACGGTCTGCTCCCGTTTGTGGCTTATCTTTTGCTCCAAGGTTCAGTTCTGGGGGCAAAAGCGGACCCATGGTGTTTCCTCATTAAAAAAGGGATGTGAGGGTGAAAGTGACAGCACAAATATCTATGGTCAAAAATGGTTTGATTTATTGACCGTACTTAAGTTGCTGTCAAAGCGGATAGCTGGCTGATAATGATCATGAGTGCAATAGAAGCAAGTAAGATTACAAATAATGTTAATTTTTGAAATCGGCGCATTAAAAATAGTATTATGTCGAAATAAGTCGCATAAAATCAATATTTTAGTGGACGGATGAACACAATGACAGATGTCGCATTTTTAGTCGCTTCAAAAAAAAAAAAAAAAGACGGTACTGTACGGTGATTCCTAGACTTTTTGAGTCAAGGCGCCCTTTTCGGAACCTGGATTTTTGCATGGCGCCCTTCCCAAAATAAAAGTGTGACTCGTAACTGGCAGACAAAAATAAATATGAGTCTTTTATCTGCATTGAATAGCCCTTATTTATCCTGCAGAGGATCTGCAAAAAATGGAAAAAAGTTTCATAAATAATAAATTGTGTAAGCTACAGTACTACCTTAAAAATTAGTTGAGAAAAAAATAGTAAAATTTCGAAGTGGTTCTAGGAGGATTGCAGGGCTTCCCGGGACACATTTGGGGAATTACTGGACTAAACACAATAAAGGTGCTGAAAAGTTTTAAAAGATAAAACATTTTTCGATTTTAAACTAAGTTTTGTCAATTAAAATCAAAACAAAAGTTAAAGTTCTTTGCCGTCGGCAAGCTTTGTGTTCAAAACGTATTCCAGTTTTTGCAACTAAATTTAATCCCTTCACTGTATTAGTCTTTTAGCCAGAGGTGTGCACAAAAAAGGGGGGTCATGGCATAACCTTTGGCATTGAAATTTTTAGGGGATCACATAGGATTTTTTAAATATCATGTTAAAGGTTACGTTTTCGGGGAAGGGGGGCGCGCTGCGTAGCATTTGGAGAGACTTCTTCATTGCCGTGGGGGGGGGGGTAACCCTTGTGTAAGCTACAGTACTACCTTAAAAATATTTATATTTGAATTTCTGCATAAAATCGTTATATTATTGCCTTTTATGCTGCCTTCCTTTAACTATATCACTTTGGGAAGTTTTTTAATCTGTGTTATGGAATTAATACTACTATACTCAGAATTAGGTTCATATTGTCAGTACTAAGGCATAATAGTGACCTCTTATACCACCAAACTGAAAACCCATTATCTTTCCCTGTGTGTGCGATACGTTTAAAGTAATTATACCACTCGACGCCCACACGCGTTTGAGGCAAGTTACATAAAAAGCAGTCATAGTTTTCTTTTTTTCTTTTTTTTCTGTATATTATCCCACTAAAAACACTTTGTTTTTCACAAATGCAGTTGTTTCTGAAAATTTTCATATTTACATAGAATTTAAAACTTTATTTTTTTTTTCATTTTAAAGGGGGGAGGAGTGATATCACAAATTACCGCTACTAGTGTCACCCATGCTAGGTACGCTACTGGTATCACAAATATTAATAAGGGTCACTAAAAACTATATTAGAAATCTAATGCGAGAAATATCGAAAACTTTATTCGTTTTCTATCTGCACAGTTAGTTATACACATATTAGGAGAGTATATTGCCTCCCCCTCCCTCCTTAGAAATGAAAACTTCCTTGCTTTTAGTGCTTTTTTCTTTGCAAAAATGTATAAAAATTTCTTTTCCAGCTATTAGTGAATTCGTTAGTAAAAATGTCAAAGTTTAATATCTCTAATCTAAACTGAAATCGGTTTCCGTGGGGAAAAATATTCTGCTGAACCATGGGGAAGATTATTGAGCCCCCCCCCCCCCTCCCTTAAAATTTTGCATATGGGCGCCCTTGATTGCTTAAAAAATAAAAAGCACTTTTTCACGGAAAAAAAGCTTAAGATTCTAACCATTAAAGCGTTTTATGAGGGTCTTTCGCATCATTCTTGTACAAGAGCTTTTGACAAACTATCTTAATGATAAGTAGAAAAAAAAGGAGCATACATGTAGACCACACATGTTGACTTTAATGGTTTTATGGCTTTAAATGACGCCTTTTAACATGCGTTTTATGGATAAGGATTTGCGATGCTTGGGGATTTGTGGCAACGGATTTCTGCTGGACAAGGAAGGACAACTATCATAAATTTTATCCAGTTAGACGACAGAGGTCCGATTGCTGTTATGAATCGACGAGTCATTTGGATCAGATTTTAGCGTTAGTAAACATGTGATTTTGAAGCTGCAACAAAATTGGATACATCAAGTCAAGAATCTTTTCAACAGTAGGTTACTCGTTTCAGTTTTCATTTTCTTTTTATTGCGAAAATATTTTCCTTCATGTATAATCTTAAATTATAGAAATACAATCTATAATTCGTAAAAAAAACTGTAATATGATCTATGAGCTGCGAAATGACAAATAAATGATTGCAAAATGTTCCACAACACATAGTTATTTAAAAAAAAAAAAAAAAAAAAAACGTAAAAAAACGTACTTGGATAAGTTGAAAGATAAAATCTAAGTGACTTGCGTTATCAACTGAAAACTTATTTCATGACGGCTCTTTCTAATTCGAGTCAGTTTTCTAAAACCAAATTTAACACTCAAAAAGTTTTCGAAATTTTAAGACAACAATCCCATAAAAATAAGTGGAAACGTTTTAAAAATGTTCGTTTGCTATTATGTACTTTTAAAATATAACACTTTGGTTAGCGAGAATTTCTGAAACGAATTTTCAGTAGATCCTGTTTTAAGAATGGGGGGAAAATATCATCACGAAACACCCTCCTGCTTTCTTTCCCTGCGGAACAAAAACATTGTAATTTTAATTTTTCTTCGAAAAAAATTAAGGAATTCTTAAATGTAAAAAGGAGGCAAGGGGAAAATTAGACAAGATGGTCAAGAAATTTATTTGTTTCATTTAAATTGAAATCGTTGAGTTTTCTTGCAAAAGTTTTATTAATTAATTTATTTATTTTATTGATTCATTTATTCCTTATAATGGTTACAATAGCAATTTTAAATGTATATCCATACATAAAATGATTTCTCAAATAATTTAATTTTCAAGCTTTTCCGAATAGGTGCAGTGTTATCAAAATATTATTTATTACGTACTGCAAAGAGGCAATCAGGTGCATTGGATGAGTTAAGAGTTTGATTGGTTGTATTTTCTTGTAACTTTGACCCAAGATATTTGCTATGACATTATCATGTTAATAATCATAGGTCTAGCATAAATAAGTCTATTTCATTACAAAGGCATAATTCGTATTAAATTTGACGTTTGAGATGCAAAAAAATAATATTATACTTTGAGTACAGAACAAATGAATAAACATAATTCGATTTTTTTTTAAAGAGCTGAAATTAATTAACCACTAGTGTAATTTTTCATGTTATATCCGCACTAAATTCTTCATCTTAATTACTCTTTATTAATTTTCATTTTTGATAGGTTTAGAGATGAAAACAGTCGGAAAAAACCGGAAAATTTCCGAAAAAAAGGCAAAAAAACCGTTTTTTTTTCGAAGGAGTTTATTTCCACTGCGGAAAAATTGAAAAATGAATTTTTTAACTTTTCAGGAAGTTTTAATTGAAATTTTCAGCAAAAAGTGATTAGAAATTTCTCACACTTAAATTTTGACGCAATCCCCCCTCCCCCTTGTATGTTAAAATACTGTGTAACTTTAATGCAAGTTGCGGTACGATGATATAATTTCCATATAGATCAAAAAACGTTTAATAATACTTTTTTTTTTCAAAAAAGCTTAAACCAATATCCTTAGTGAAGAATTTATTTTCCTTCTCCATAAAACAAACAAGCATAACTTTAAATCACGAAACTATGTTTCTGCTTACTGTGCGATCCAAATGTACAGGATGCGACAAAAAAAAAAGAACAAGCAATTTTCCATGAATCTTTATTAAAAATAAATAAATTAACAAAACACAAAAAATAATATGAGAAGACCTTCAGCAATCAATAAATTTAATTGGTTTCAAACTGGCACCCTTTTGCAGTAATACACAGATGCAACTGCTTATTGAAATTTTCATTCAAGGGCCGCAAATCCTTTAATCAATCCTATTCCCTATAAAGCAATTGGTTTAGAGAGTTCAAACTTATGTGTAGTTTAGGGTAGACCTTTGACTCTAGGCCATACAGTGTAATAAATAGGATTGAGCTCTAGCGAGTAGAGAGCCCCCTCAAAAAATCATATGTCAAAAACAATGCGCCTTACACCACTCTTGTCTTTTTGGCCATATGAATCGGTGTGGAGTTTAAGGAAAATGTCCAGTCTACATTGCTGAAGTGCTCTTAGGGGCCCACAGAAGTACAATAACTTCTAAAATGTCCTTCTGGTTTACTTTTTGATTCATTTTACGGCACTCATCCACAAAAAACTAGATTTTTGTCGCTTGTGCTGATTCCATCACAGATCAAGATTGACTTCGGATTTTGGCGATATTTAACATTTTCTAAGGTGCTTGGCGTGTCTACACACCAAATCCTATTGTTCTGGGGATCTAAGCTGGTTGAACGGTAAATCAGTGAAAGTTATCTCTTCCAAGGTGAATTTGCTGCCCATCTCAAACGTTTCTGGCATAATTTGGAGTCGTACGATTGCCTAAACTTTTTATAACTCGTAAAACTTCTGTTTGAGCTGTTTTTTCCCTTAGTCGCACTTATCGGTTGCAAATTCCCGTCTTACAAACGACTTCTCTCGTGGAAACCCAAGGATTTCATTGAACTCGCTTTTGGATGACCTGACGATTAACTGAAATGTTCACTGTTCGTTTTTGTACATTTTCCGGACATCGACTATCATTTCCAAGTCACTTGAAACGGCATACCGTTTCAAATACTGTTTGCAGAGACACAACAAGCAAACGAACTGTCGTTCTACTTGGTTAAACAACTTAAAATAGCAATTATTTTGCTTAAAATTGTAAGAAAACCGAAAAACAATACAAATTAGGAAATAAATCCTAAATTACTTTCTAATAAAGTGAAAGACAAAAATAAATAAGGCACTCATTAAAATGAAATTACCTTTCTTCTATTCGATGATACAATTTTTTTTTATTTTTTTTATTTTTTTTATTTTTTTTTTTTTTGCCGCATCCTGTATACTGCCGTGCTAAGCAAAAAAGTGGAATCTGCAGTTGGGCTCAAGCTGAGATTGTGTTTTAAAGTTTGGCTCTTCCATATATTTGATTCAGAACAGAGAACAACTTGGTTATAATAACTCAGTTTTGTTCAAAAGTGCTGGTATGACTACTTTTACTACTTCTTTTTTAAGTACATTTATAGAAACTAGTAATGACCTATTTAACCTTATAACCTGTGATACTCATTAACACTCGCTCCTATTCTCAAAATAATTGCATAACTAAAATGCTGTAAAAAAGCACCATGCAGAGATGCAAAGATTTTTTAACAATGCTCTAGTGAAATGATATTTTTAATTGATTCTTTTTGAGTTTTATACTTTAACACATTAAAAAGTGAAAAAAAAAATTAAGTCTTTGAAAACGGACAACAGTTTCAAATGTGGTGTACATCTCTTTTTAGTTTTGAACTGCAGAAGCATTTTGTTGAAATTAACCAACTGGCATATGATATGCAAGAAAAATACGAAAAAAAAAAAAAAACAACAACTTGGGCATGAATATTGATCGCACGGAGAAAAAAGCTCCTCAGCTAAAAGAATCGACAAATTTATGTGACAAAATGACAGCATCATGTTTTCAAACGACAGCAGATACCAGTGAAAAATATTCAATCGACAACACAAAAAATAATATATCACGGCAAGAGATGTTGTCTCCTAATGCTATTGAACTAGTGAATGTTGCATTTCCAGAAGAAAGACGAACAAGCAATGAATTTTCGGAAGAAGTGCCTATTGAGAAACATTTAGCAAAATTTCTCATTCTTAGAAACTAGAAAATATCCCCCCCCCCAGCGTTTTTCAAATTTTCAGGGGGTATTTTGGGGTGGTTTCCTCTCTTTTTTAGCGAGGGACTATTTCTAGGGGGGTAATCAGTAATATTTAAGGGGGGGATGCCAACACTCTTGTGGGGGGGGAGGTCTCTCCTTCTATTGTTGAACTTTCAAAAAATAAGACTTCTCTTTTGGATATTTTCTGTAACAAAAAAAAGACTTTATTTACTTCTCAATGATTTTTTTATCCCCTTAAAATGTCCGCACTATCTCTTAAATCCTTAGATATTATGGAGGCAAAATCGGCGCCCTTCAACTCGGCTTTCCCGCGCCCTTTTGACCACCCAGTCCGGCCCTGTGCAAGTGCCAAAATAAAAAATTTGGAGATAACCAGTACAAATGGTAGGTGAACCTTTAGTTCATTTGGGCGATAATGGGGGATGGATCAGTTTACCAACTTAGAGTTTAGAAACGTAGTTGTAATTATGTTTTTTTTTTACGTATCTTGTTAAGTGCATGCTTGTTGACATACATGTTGAATTTCTTGTTTTCACAAATGACGCCTGTTTAGCGGAGTCGACTTTTTTTATCCATTCCTTCCGACTTTACACAATCTTTTTAAGACAAACACCAACAACAAACCTCGCGAGTAGGTGCCTCCATCTGGGAGTTTGCGCGTGTTTATTAAAGTGAATCGAAACATTTTTTTAAAAAATAAATCGATTTTTTAACGACATTTTACAATTCGAAGTTCCCTTCAAAACAATCGTGTCAGTCGACAGAAATTTTCTGACTAATAAATAAAGTAAAACCTGCACTCGTCCTCCATTTGCCTTCATTTAGTTATAAATGTCTGCATTTGTATTACGTTTAAAGCGGTTTAATTTAGTTGTATGTTTATGTCTTTATATTGAAACATATATCCATTGGCACTTTTTTTTTGTTGTTTTTGTAGAGTATCATTATCTTCTTTTAATCAGTAATTAATATTGCTAATTGCGACTATCTTTTAATCAGTAATAAATATTGCTAATTGCGTATAGATTATGTTTTTTTTTTCTTGAGTTGCAAATATTTTTTTTAAATGCTTCTAAAAGTGAAAAAGTGGTAACAATTTTTTGTTGACTTTTGTACCCAGTGGCTTCAATTAAGAAGTCCCTTGAGCTTGAGTTAACAACGTTAGGAACGTTAAAATAAAATGACAAGTAAACAGAATAAAATTTCCAAGTAAAATTATGTTTATTAATCCAAAAAAGTAAAAAAAATATAAAGAAAAGGAAAATCTTTTCAAGCAAAACTTTTTGATCTAATCGGCGATTTTTTAAAAATATTTTTTGCACTGGGTGTTTTTTTTTTTTATCACATTGGAAGAAAGAGAAATGTTTGGTTTAAAATAAAGCAGCCATCACAGGGAAATTTAGATTTCCACATTGCATCTTCTGTTGTAATGTCTTAGTCTTAGTTTGCAAAGGTCATATTCAGTAATTTTTGGTCAGGTAAGTCTAAGTCAGTTGTCAACGTCAGTTGTCAAAGTCAGTTGTCAAAGTCAGTTGTCAAAGTCAGTTGTCAAAGTCGGTTGTCAAAGTCGGTTGTCAAAGTCGGTTGTCAAAGTCGGTTGTCAAAGTCGGTTGTCATAGTCGGTTATCAAAGTCGGTCGTCACAGTCGGTAGTCAAGGTCACATTTTAATCCAACTGTCCCATGCAGCCTCTCTTCCCCTGAATTTGTGTCTGATTCTACAAATAATGAAAAAGACATACTTTGAGTTCATAAAATAAATATTCATAACAACAAATAGTTTTATAGTTCAGTGCACAGTTGTTGGCATCAGTTTCAGTGAATCCATTCCGAAACCGATTGACAGAGTTGCTAAATTCAAGAAAAGTTGTTACAAGGATTCTTCAAAAAGATGTGAAGTAACGGTGTTTGCTTACGATTTTGCAAGAGGCGCGTCCAACAGAGTGCAAAATGCTATTTTATTTCATAAACTTGACCAACACAAAGTCTGTAAGGCTTGTCATTGGTGATTTGAATTATAAAAAATAATAATAATAAATGTGTGAAAATGACAGAATTTCTTGGTAAATTGATTTATCAATTTTCAATATGCAAACTAATTTAGTAAAAAATTACACTGGAAGCATGAAATTTTGGGAGCTTAAAGTACATTTGGTTGTTGATTCGTTCTAGTATTTATGCGAGTTTGAGCTCATAAGACTTTGAGTAGCACTTATATAAATTCGCGAAAAAACAATCTTTTATACTGAAATCATCATTTTTGAAACCGTTTAATGAAGTAAAATGATTAGATCTCATGGTTTTCTGACATGAGTATAAAACTACATCACGTAAAGCATAATTACAGCTCTTGCTCAAAGTTAATGACTCAGGCGTTTTAGAGTAATTGACCTAAAACTGTGATTCTTTTTGTTTCAAATGAACAAATTTGAGACCGCGTAATTAAAAAAGATTAGTTGCCATGAGTTTCTAACCTGGATCTTAAACTACACCACTCGGACTACAACTGCAGCTGTGTCCCAAAGTAGTTGACCCGTCGCGATTAAAGTTATTGACCTTTAAACTTGGGCATTTAAAAAAATATCCTCGACTTTGAGACCGTTTAATTACTAAATCCAAGAAAAACGAAAGCTATTTTATATTTTTCTTAGTACAATACCGTGGTGAGTAGTTAATTATATACTTATTTTCGAGGGTTACTCAAGGCTTTAGCAGATATCCGGGCCAAAACAAGGCAAAAAAAGTAGCAGTTTCAAATGACCTTTGCCCTCAAAACCATGAGTGAACCACCAAAGTATTTATGAAAAGAACTGCCGTTTACTCAGTGCTTTTGAAACAAAACAATCATATATTTATCTCTCTTTTTTTTCCATGACCTTAAACTTTGACCTCTACTCGAAGACAAACAAATCAGTTTTTTATAAAAAGAAACTTCACTTTTTCTTATCATAGTACCACTAACACATCCTAAAATTTTTACGAAAATTGAAGACATCAACTATTAAGTGTCCAGCTTTTTGTAATAAGCCACAAATCTATTGAGTGGCAATATAGGAAGATGCACTACGTTAACCGTCAGCCTAGAAATGATCTGAATACTGAATATGTCAGAGGATTCGCTTTTAAATGTGATTATAACAACTAACTACATCAAGCCTTTTATTTATTTATTCATTGTGAAATAGGTTTAATTGCAAAAACATTTTAGTTTTACTCCTTAAACATGAATGAACTATGTCAGAGTCGTGAATATTAGATGCACGGTATGGTGCGAAGCTCCAGAGCTAATGTTTGAATTTGTCTTTGAAACACTCAGCACTCAGTGAAACACATAAGCAAAGAAAACCTCTGAGTCACATATGTTTTCTACAGTAAAATGTTTGAAGTAAGTACCGCGGGAGAAAAGATGTTTTACAGCAAAATATTTTTCTTAAGTTTTGTTATATTTTTTTTAACCTTGCCGAAAAGCCACGATACTTCGCAAAAGCTTTCAGTTTAGTTTTATTGTAGTCTCAAAATATTTCTGCAGCTGTCTGTCAAAAAAAATAATCTAACTTACCTTCAAAATGCTCTTGGGTACTGGATTTGAACTTTGTTTTAAGGTTATTTTTTCTGTCATTTGAGTCAAGTTCGTTATTTAGTCCAGTGGGGTAAGTTGATTCATTCGGTCTACAATCTCAGTATTTATTTAAATCCGACATTTTCATTTTATCTTTTTTTTTTTTTTTCTTCTTACAGCAGAAACAATTTAGACATAAACTTTTCTTAAAAAAGCGCAAGAATTTCTCTTTAAAGGAGTATTTATTTTTCTTTTGCTTTGAAGGTTCAAATGTTTTGCTGGAATGTGCTGTAGGTAATGATTCGTCTGTACTTTGACTAATGTCGCTATTGTTTTTGATGTGCACATCTATATAATCAATGGTAAATTGGGTGTTAGCTGTGCCAATGGCTTGTTTGCATATTTTTGTTAGTTCTTGAAGGGTATCACACTCTCTTGTGCAAGCTCTTCCATCTAGATTTCTGGAACCTTTTTCATTGCAAGAGTGGGAGTCGGTGAAGTAGAATTTACTATTGCAATGTATTACTCCAAATGAAAAAGACCGGGCTATTAGAATACCGGATGTATGATGTTCGAAAAGAGAGTCGAGTGCTTTTTCTAGAGTCAATCCAATAATGTTGTCATTTACTTCATCTCGCAAACTTCCATAATATGGTGGATCTGGAGC
The DNA here is from genome assembly GCF_026930045.1 of Uloborus diversus. NCBI lineage: Eukaryota > Metazoa > Arthropoda > Arachnida > Araneae > Uloboridae > Uloborus > Uloborus diversus. The sequence continues at coordinate 134,078 of NW_026558065.1, read as the reverse complement.
ATAGTCAATTTCAAAGCTATTGTTGAAAATATTGACATCTGTCTTAATGGCATCAAAATTCCGGACAAGAAGGAATCCTGTATTGCTGATAGCTTCAAAGTTTGAGTTGTTATTGGTGAGGTTTGTGATATTTTGATATAATTTATTGCCCTCTGTTAATATTTCATCTAGAGTTGCAGTTTCCCATTGGTGTGGAGGTTGAATTGAACTTTTGATAATGCTTGCGAGGGCCATGGCACAGCATTGTCTTCCAGCTGTATTTGAGTTGAATATTTCCCTGTTGCCTTGGTGAAATGATGCATGTAGAATTCTAGAGTCCTGCTGAATTGGGGTGAAGACAAAAGTTATTTGTTTAATTTTATGATAATGGTAGTTTTCTTCAGGTTGATTATTTTGGAGTAGTAACAATTTATTGACATCATAGTTTAGGATCTTGTTTATTTCAAGTTTATGGTTGACTGTTATTTGGTTCAATGTTTTAATACTGAAATATATTCCATACAAAACTGCAGTTTGGAGTCTCAAGTTAGGAATTTCAATTTTAAGGATGCATAACGAAAAAATCACAACTTCTGCGTAAAAATTATGTAGTCCAAAATAAGAAGTGAGCTTTGTTTTTTGAGTTTGAAGTATGATGATGAAAATGAAGTAACTAGATGCTTGAAATATTGAGTTATATTTGCAATATTTTTCAATTTCAAATGTTCTTTCATCTTGATTTCTTTCATAATTTTCAGGTATTTTTATTTTTTGTTTGACTAGTCTAGAACAAAAATGTAGAGCAATAAAAATAACGTGAGCATATTCAAAAGGTTAAAGAATATTTATTTTAAATTTTTAAAAACTTCAATAGGTACGACAATATTAAACCTTCTTATCAGGGAACCACGTGATCAGTTTGCACGAAAAAAAGTCGAAATGGATAGCAATGGAAAAATTATCTTGAGACATGCACTCTCACAAAAAAACTAATGCACCCAATCGGAAACAAGCTATCTGAACGAAATTAACCAAGTATGTGGCCCACGAAGATGTAAGTAAATGATTATAAATTCAGAACAAAAGATCGTTTTATTAGGAAGTTATAACACGACAAAGGTCACAAAACCACGAGCGGCATAGTTTCCTCTGGCGGCTATACAAAACAAAAAAGTAAGTCAAATATGACCCCTCCAGAGAATTATGCCATAAGATTTGCAGTTGTGCAGCTAAATAACTAATAATCTTGGATATAACAAATATTAGTTAATTCTTGGAATTAACTAATATTCTTGGATGCATACGTCTAGCAAACACGATCAAACGTGCTCTATAGGTGAGAGATCTGGTGATCTAGAGGGCCGTAGGGGGCACTACATTTTCTTAAACACATTATCAGAAAAGTCATGCAACGTGAAGATTAGTGATGTTTTGTCGATAAATCTCACTTGAGTGACTTGATAGCACAGGCTGTAAGTACAACCTGCGTTAAAATGTCGTTCATTTGACAGCGAGCAGTCATAATGCCTATGTTGACAGTGGAGGTCTTCGTGTGACCGAACAAATTGCCCCCCACATAGTCACAACTTGTGTTTTGGCGTATGCCGCTTAATAGCAAATGCCGAATTGGACTGCTGACCTGGCTACTTCCACTGCTTGTGCTGCGTGTGAGGAGGAGGTCAAGACCACTAGGACCGAATCGGGATTCATCAATGAAGATCACGTGCGTCAGTTACAGTCAAGCTTACACAATACAAGCACTTGAACTGTCCTCTGGCACGAGCTGCCACATATTCAATCTCACTTATCTGCGCATCTCGTATGTGCATAGTGCGCTTATCCTTATCTGATTGGCGACAAAATTTAAATCAAAAGCATGTCTCCTACCAAACGACATTCCTACCGGGTTTCTTGCTTGCCACTCAATGTTTCCTAGCTACATTTGTTTCTGTGACAGTGTATTTTGTCCCAAATTTTATTTGCGTTTGTCTGTTCATTATCGAGAAATGAAGTTTTAAAGTCTGCCAAAACTTTTAAAAGAAAAGCGCCAAATTTAAATACTCTGCGGGTAATTTTTCGCAATAGTTCACCGCTTGTTTTGTTTCTTGCTTCTACAAAAGGAATGGAAAAGGAGAAGAAATTCGCTCCCGTTATATAATGACTGTTGATTTTGTCGGGGTTGGAAGAAAAGTGGGCTTTTAATACAAAAAAAAAAAAACTATTTTGAGGAGGGGTTTTTTTTTTACGAATAAAAGTTATAATGAGTGAATAAAAGGTTTATTTTTGTGTTTCTGTTACTGGTTGTACAGTTTGTGTCGAATATCCTAAATAATCTTCTCAAAACCATTTGACAGAAATTTGTGTCGCTATGCAGTTTCTCTTCTAATGTTTTTTTCTTTCTTTTTTACTGAATATTTATTTTATGTTTTGTTTTAGCAAAAAAATGGAAGAGAGGGAGATTGACCAGTTTAAAGGCAGTTGTTTATCAAAAATATGTTCTCGAAAATTTTGATGAGTAACCGCGATGTAGATATTTAACTGCAGTCCGATAAAAATGCCGCGGTGCCGGAATGAAAATAATACACAGGTACATTATTTTTATTAATTGTGTACTGCGCTTTACATGTTGATTTCCATGATCATATACAGTAGACCGTCGTTTTACAAGGGTTTATTTTACGGAGATTTGATTATACGTGGTTTTAAATTTTACACCTTCCATTTTATTTTGCGCGGATGAATTTTGATTTTACACGAGTACAGCATAGCAAAAAAATAATTTTTTCCCTTTTTCAAAATCCAAGTTCCTGAGATTGCAGATAATACACGTGTAAGGACTGTTCTAACCAAAAACCCTCGCTCCAGAAGGAACTTCTGACTGCGCTAGTGCGGAACGTGCGCGTTTAAGTAGTTAGTAACGTTCACAAACACTTGGACAGCTTATCTTTATTTTTATGTATCATTTATAGTATTAAGTGGAATAGTTAATGAAATATAAATTTTTAAAACCGGGATATTCTTTTATGCTTAACCATGCATACTTTACTTAGAATTTCTTTAAAATATTTTTCCTCTAATCTAGAACACGAATAAAATCCAGGGCTGCGGAGTCGAACTAATTTTGGGGTATATGAGCTGAAAATATATATTTACCACGAAAATATATATACCATGCCTTGCCTTCAATCTTCGAGTTGAACCGAACCATCGTTTCGGTCACTCGTCTGGTCAGCGCTAATTCCATACTAGCTACCAGTTTGTTTGCCACTCTTGGCTTTCTTAAGGTGTTTTTCCACCTCCAGCTCAGTCACTTCCTATGCCAGACTGATGAGTGCTAATAAGCACGAAACTGCAGTCCTCGGCTGGAATGACTGAGCTGGCGGTACATCTTATGTATATGAGTTGGAGTTCGTTAGTTTTCCCCAGAGTCACTAACTCAGTCAATGCTACGGCATATGAGTCGAGTTGAACAGATTTTTGAGTAAAAAAGTCGAAGGGTCTAAAATTGTCTGGAGTCGGTCATCTTCCCTCCGACTCCGCTGCGCCGATTGTACCACCCTGGTTTATTTCACACACACAAAAAAAAGAGAAAAAATCGTGCCAATAGTGGTAAAATAGAACTCTGCTAAACAACACAATGTGATCGTAGCAAGAGAAAACGAGCATGCGTCAATAGTGTATTTAGTCATAAGCCAAAGCATCTTCGGTCAAGGATTAAATATTTTACCGTCTTAAACATAAGAAAAGTTTCAAATAATGTTATTTTGTTTTTTAATGTAAACATATAGTCACATTATTGACTTTATTTTTAAAAAGTATTTTTTTAACTGATAAATTTGCTTGAAATTGCTTTAGATTAATGAGATTAAAAGTTTACCCGTTATTTTGTCGCCTTCTGTAGAAGAAGCAGGCAGTAACGACGGATATGAGTCCGGTGTAAAACACAGTTACTCTCATCTGAAAGTATGAAAATTATACTTTAGATCAATAATAAAAGAACAGTTGCAGAATAGGCAGCATTAATGTAAAGAAAAACGACATTTTCTGCAACAGAAGAAATTTCATTGATAGCTTGAAAATTAGGTATAAATTAACAACAAATTTAAGTGAAGAACGAACGAAAATAAACCACAAATTATCAAGACAAATTGCTATATTCTTGACAATGTGAGCTTTATTTATGATGGGGTTTCACATCTTATTTAAGCGCAAAGTTAACTTGATCATTTTTCATTCAACAGCAAAGTTATATGTTTATGGAATACGATTATTATTACTACGCCTAAAATCAATCTTAATATTTAAAATAGTTTTTTTCTCGTTTGATCAACATCAACAACTCATTTCTTCTTCTTTTTTTTTTTTTTTTTTTTTTTTTTTTTTGTCTTAATCATGTTCATCCTGTTAACGGTATCTTAAATCGCCATCAATTTAACCATGTTTGGTGAAATCATTACTGTCATAAAATGCTGCAATTTATTCTTTGAAATTTTAGATTTAAAGATCTCTGTTGAGAGATAAAGTGGAAAAAGTAATATTGTCTTACTTTTGGAGAAGTTCGTCTCTGAAATTCAAAATAAAATTGAAATTTCAAAGCGCTTAGGTTGGAATTCAACGCTATGCGTATCTCATCCACCTAAAAGTGAAAAGATTCCATCTTGTTCCCTCTGTTGAAGAACTACTCTATTGTTGCAACAAAGAAATGATGTCCAATCAGTTAGTATTGCTATAACTATCCTTTTTTGGTAACAATACATTGAATATTTACTGTTGGATTATTGTTCTTAAAAAGCCCAATGGAGCCACCATCTTTGAAACAAAAACTACATTTAAATGAGCGAAAAAGAAAGATTTAAAGAAAAATAGAAAAAAAAAATGAGGAGCATAAAGACATAAGATAGAGATAAAACTTTGATCCTTTTTTTTTTCTTTGCATTCAACCCGCACGTTTTCCCTTACGTATATTCACCTCAAAATTGCATATTTTAATGAATAAAACAAATTTTAAGCAACGAGAAAATTAAACAATGCTCGAAATCCGCATCATTAATGGGTCGTTTCCGAAATTTTAAAAGTATTTTTTTTCCGAAAGAGCATGCTTCAAAACATAGGTTTTAACCACTCTTTAAATCATTTTACAAAGTTAATAGTTACACCGCCAGCTCTGTCAATTCCAGCCGAAGACTGCAGTTTTGTGCTTATTAGCACTCAGCCTTAGCCCTGGATAGAGGGCCGTAACTTACTGAAAGTTAATAGTATTTTTTAAAAAAAATATTGAAATCAAACCGCCGAATTAAATTCATTTTTTGAGCTTCTGCTCATGACATCACAAGGGATGAAATGCTATTCTCTGATGACCTCAGGGCAGAGAGCATTATTTTAGCATTAAAGATACAGTCGAACCCGTTTATAACGACCGCGAAGGGACCGCGATATTTGCTCGTTGTAATCGAATGCTGTTAAAAAGCAAGTTTTGAAAAAACTCATAAAAATTCATCATAGTTGCTTTTTTCCTCTTTTTAATCTCTGTCAAGTCTTAAAGAAGTTGGTTACCTTACCATAAACTGTCTGAATGTCTCTTTCTTGTGCCACCTTAATTTTATTTTACGCGGACACCAAATAAAGAGTTTATTATAAAGTGGACCCTCGTTTTAGGCGGGGATTACGTTCCACGGAAATGGCGCGTAAATCGAAACCGCGTAGATTGAGACCTAATACTAGTGGTAAAATAAGGGTTTGGTTCCGTAGATTACAAAATACTTCATTTTAGTGATGATTAATTGTATAATAAATTTAATGTGTACTTATATCGACTTTTATGCACAACACGTAAGGAAAATATAAATTAATTTCGTGTTCTGTTTCTAAAGAGGAGCTGTCATGATAGTCTTTTGGCAGTCATTAAGAATTTTCCTCTGTCATTCTTTGCAGAGCATTAACGCATCCATGATCACTTGCGTCATTTTCATGATAGAATCTGATAGAATCTTCTTTCTCTAACGAATCAGACAGATCATTTCTATTGTCTAGGAATGACTCAAATTTTTCAATGTGAACGGTTGTGCGTCACCGACGTCGGTATCCTCGTTGGTTTTGGCCTCCTTTGTCACTCCTAAAAGCTCTTCTTCCAGTGAGTTCTGAACTGTTTGAGTTCAATAACTCTACTTCTGGAAAGAGCTCTGGAACCATTCGCATACAATGTCTGAAGTGGTCCAAGCTTGATTATTAGGACGCCAAAATGCAGTTGATGACGCGTAATCTGCAATCTTTAGGAGTTTGGATTTTGAAAGAGGGGAAAATTTTACCTGTTTGCATTGCCGCATCCACGTAAAACCGAAGCTCATCCGCGTAAAATAAAATAAAGGTGTCAAATCCCAAACTGCGTATAATCCAAACCGCGTAAAATAAACCCGCGTAAAACGAGGATCTACTGTATTTGTAAATTTCTTCAACGTAATATGACGCCGTTTCAATCAACTTCAAAGCTCTGGTGAAAAATGAAGAGCTTCAAAGTAAAAAATAATGAGAGCGAGCTGTTTTCGGTGAAAAAATTCAAAGGTAGTGTTGCTGAAATCAAAATTTAATGCAGTAATTATCTTTATCTTTACTAATAATAAAGCTGAAAGTCTCTCTGTTCGGAGGATGTCTGGATGTCTGTAGGATGTCTGTGACACGCATAGCGCCTAGACCGTTCGGCCGATTTTATGAAATTTGGCAGAAAGTTAGTATGTAGCATGGGGGTGTGCACCTCGAAGCGATTTTTTGAAAATTCGATGTGATTCTTTTTCTATTCCAATTTTGAGAAAAAAAATATCATAAGATGGACGAGTCAATTACGAAATTATCATAACGTGGAACCGTAACATGGGTAATAGTCGACTGGCGAGAAAATTCACCATACATTATTTGTAAATATAAAGGCGAACCAAAAGACCTTTTGATTTTTCTATTACGGGCAAAGCCGTGTGGGTATCACTAGTCGGTAATAAAAAGAGTTCATTTTATTTTTTGTACTTTTTTTTAATTGAGATTCTTGCAAGAGACTCTGATTCGTAGTTGTCTCACTTTTTTCCCCATATTGTGTCATTTTGCTCAAAAGTTTTATATATATTTTTACATATATGTATGTATACACTAGGATTCCGCCAGATTTTTATAACCAAGGGTTTAGGGAGAAGTTTTGACTCTGAAAATTTTGCTTGGTTGCCTTTCTTGCTGCGTATCTTAACCAAGCTAACATAGCTCTTAGCTTTACGGCTACCAGGAACTTTAACGAAAGCTGCATTGAACCTGATTCTTCTTTGCTGTGAAGAACTTTATAACCCCTTTTTACTCGATGCTTAATTTTTGCCTTTTTCACGAGCTCGTAGTTAATCGCGAAAATTTAGTAGCGAAATATTTTTGTTGGGGGAGGAACCTAAAAAGGTCTCATCAAAGCAGGATCAAAATATTTTTCTAATAAGCTAAAATTTTTTTTACTGAGTTTTAATTTCAGTTGAAATATTATTTCGGATTAAATATTATTCAGCATGCACTACGGTTCGCAGCCGACACTCTTCCGGCAGGATATTTCGTTTTGCATACTGCTGAAAGATGGCAGCACTGAAACATATTAAGGAGCTGTTTCGAGTTTGCTTCAGTAGAGGGCAGCACCACAAAAACTGCTCAGCATATCTAATTGAGAAGAGTTACTTTCAAACATATCCAATTTTATATTTTTTTGACAAAACGAGAAGAACGTTTTACTCACAAACACTAACTGATAGTATTCCGAATTTCTCACAATGTTTTGGTATAATAACAAGTGACTATTGGCAAAGTCTAGGAATTTTTCCTAAATTTTATCAGACCTAAATTACCAATTTTATTTTGGATGAATCAGAAACGCATGTATTTTTTACTATCCAAAACTGGAATTTGGTTCGTTTGAAAACTGCAATTTTTTTGCACTGCAAACTTTCAACACATTAAAGTGTTTTTTTAATCACACCGTACTGATTTATATTGACGTGGAATTATTCGTAGGAGTTGAAATTCCTAGACCCCTATGATTTTCATTTCTAACAATTTTTTTAAATACTGAATTTAAAATTTAAATAGTCTCTGTATGTGTGCAGAGAAAAAAGAGAAGCTTATATTTACAATCTTTCATAAATGTTCCACAAAAACTGCAAAAAATACAACTTTTTGCTATTCAGAGTTGGAATTCCACTTTACAAGTTTCACATCCACTCAAAAGTGAAGGGATAAAATTTTCTTCGCTCTGTTGTCGAAAAAAAAGCATTGTTGCAGGTTTCAACAAACAGCAACCATTTTGACGATTGTTTCAATTGTTGTAACAGTGTGTCTACAACCGTGCATTGTTGCTCTAGTTTTACGCATAATTAAGTATTTTTGTCATTTCTCCCCTGATTTTAAATCCTTTCTTTAGTTTCACCTCGAAAAATTAAATCCTACTCTTTTCCAACAGGAGATATCGTTATGCATACTGCTGAAAGATAGCAGCACTAAAACATAAAAGGAGTTGTTTCGTGCTTGTTTCAGTAGATGGCAGCACCACAAAAACTACTGAGCATTTGGTAATTATGCAATCTTGCTGGCTTGCAGCGCAGACTCAAGTTTATTGTTCACTCTCGGTCACTGAAACAGCTACGACTCCAAGAATTTCAGAGCCTTTGACTCCGACTCCCTTACCGCAAATAAGCTCGACTCTCGCTACGCAAGCACTGGCAGAGACTTTGGAGGAAAATGATCGACTCCGACTCTTAAAATTTTAAACCTTCGACTCTTGACTCCGACCTTTTACTCAAAAATGAGTGCGAATGCAATTCTTCAACTCAGACTCAGAGTCCGCTCCGCACTCTGCTCGAGTACCACGTAACGTCTATACTGCCGTGTGCAGGTAAAGGGCAGTAACTGCAATTTTCTCATTTTTCATTTTTTTGCACTTTTTCATCTATTGAGCGTTATCTTTATTGTACAAGCTCGCTTACTTGGTTTCCGCTGAAAAAAAGGCGTGAAAAAAACGTCTAATTCCAACATTTCCCTATTGTTTGTATTGAATCCCAAACGCTTTTCTTCAAATATCTCGAAACCTCATTTCTGCAGATACTGCCGTTTACCTGCACACGGCAGTATAACCGGCAACTCTTCCACTCTAAAGGACAACATTTGTCGGTATGTTCGATTGCTCATGTCGGGTAGTGGTAGTGAATATGGTTATCCAGATGTGGACAACAATGTTGAATGGATGGGGGACATCCCGGGTAACAAGCACACTTCCTTTCACAAAAAGTTTAACGGTTGTTGTGTTGACGATGTCAAAACTACAAGTAACTTTATTGCTCGTAATAAAGTTACTGATACATGAAATACACCGCCAACTCAGTCAATTCCAGCCGAGGACTGCAGTTTCGTGTTTATTAGCACTCATCAGCCCGGCATAGGAAGTGAATGAACTGGAGGTGGAAAACCTCTTAAGGAAGCCAAGAATGCCAAACAAACTGGCAGCTAAAATAGAATTAGCACTGACCAGACGAGTGACCGACGCAATGGTTCGGTTCAGCTCGAAGATTGAAGGCAAGGCATGGTATTTTACTTACCAAAGATGTCAAAACTATTTTCAAACGTTTAAGAACGGTTAAGTGTGCTTGCTACTTGGGGAAAAAGCAGTTTTAGTTTAACATTTTTTAAAGATTATTTAACATTTAGAACGCATTAAATACTTTCTGTGCATAGCGCCACCTATCAGTGACTTTTTGAAGTGCAATTCTTAATGGAATAATTCCCAAGCGCATAATTTCCCCAAAGGAACATTTAGCTTAATAAATGTTTTAAAACGGTTATTAACTTTGTAACGACCCCTTTTAAACATTTATGAAACATTGAAACGTAACGTGCGCTATCTGGGATAAATTAGGAGCATTACGTTGCCACCTGCGGGCCAATCAGAATCTATAATTTTATGCACATTTTGTTATACATTTTACAAGTTTAGCTAAACAGGAGTAAACACAATTAATTTTTACATTTAATACAAAGATAGCGATGACTCATTTATTTCGCTAAATATTTTTTTTATTTAAAACTTAATTGCCTGTGTCACTTCATGCTTACACCCAAAGGCTACCTGTTGTGATTTTTAGTACGAAATATTTGATACTTTTACCCTATTCATATAGCAATGACGAAACAAATTGTAGATTTTGAAAACTAATTTTCCAATGTAAAGGAAACATATCTCTTTTGTTGTGAAATACTTTTTTTAAACCGCTGGGGGAGGGGGTATCAAGCCATTATACAAAAAATCCGCCAAATTTGTCCCGCCCATTACAGCTTACATATTACGTTAAGAAGCGATGGAGGAGAAAAATTGGCGCTTTTTCATTGCTGCAAAAATTTGTTTCAAACTGTTGACAAATTAATTAACTGCATTGACACAAATCGTGTAGTGATTTACTTTAGAAAGGGCATATTTGAAAGATAAGCAAACTATTTCATATACATAATAACAAAATACTTAATAATGAATATAGATATGAGTTACCATTCTTATATACCATTCTTATATTATAAATATTTATGCCAACAAGATTCTTCACGGAACAGGAATTGTGTTGGCACATTCTTGACTCTGTGGCGACCCAATGGGCTTCTATTTACATCCAAGTCAGTCACATGTGAGACTGTGGCACCTGGAATGGAAAATGGTAATCCTTATCTGAATTGCCTATATTTCTGTATCATTCATTAAAGAAACAGAATGTGAATATTTAAAAAGAATGAAAAGGATTTCTCTGAAGGAGTTACTATTATTACATCTTTAACACTTGAACAAATGTGTACAAACACTTACACATTTGAATGGTCATTACTGATGACAGTTTGAACCCTTTGAAGCACAGTGGCTCTATTTGATTCCACCATTTATTATTTTATTTATATTTTTCCCCCCAACTGATCGATTGACTTCAGTTGGCAAAAAACAAATAATAATTTGAATTTGACCTCTTGAATTCAAATTATGTTTTTCGCAATCACGAGTGTGTGTGTATGTAGGTGTGTGTATATGTGTGTGGGGGGTATGTGTATTTGTGTGTAGGGGGTATGTGTATGTGTGTGTAGGCATGTGTGTTTATGTCTGTGTGCAGGTATGAGTGTGTGGGTAGTTGTGTGTATGAGTGTTTGTGTGTTTGGGGGGGGATGTATATGTGTATGTAGGCATATGTGTTTGTGTCTGTGTGCAGGCATGAGTGTGTGGGTAGTTGTGTGTAGGTGTGTGTGTATGTGTAGGTGTCTGTATGTATGCGTGTGTGTGTTTGAGTGTGTATGTTTGTAGGTGTATGTGTTTGTATGCGTGCGTGTGTAGGACCTGGCGGACCAGGTTGCGTATTAACGCAACCTGGGCACGGTTTTCGCTAGAGGAGCAGCATCGTGAGGCGGTCGGTCGACGGTGATGCTGCAGAGGGTGGCGGCGGGAAAATAAAATGATAGGACCTCAAAACAGTCAAATGAAAGCAATAAGCAATCGTGATTGCTCAAAAAAAAAAACGTAAACTAAAGTAAATGGAGACTTAAATGAAGGATATCCTCAAAGGAATAAAGGATTAGCTTCACTGATCTCATTTCTTGCAGATTTTCTGGTGACTGATGCTAGAGCAGTGTATGCCGGATTAGACACAGTGTTTTTTTTTTCTTTTCTTTTCTTGTTTTTTTTAAAAGTAGTATTGGATAAAAGAAAATAATTTAAATACTTTTACACTTTAATTGTTTTTTTTTTTTTTTGTTCTAACAACATAAAATTACGTAAAAAAATACTGGGTACTAGTAAAAATCTGTACCAATAAAGGAAATTCATTAAAAGGAACTACTTCCGATTAAAACATAAATCTTTCATTTTGATCCTTACCTCAAAACGGTCATTTTTCACAAAGTTGGTTTCTACGTGCGCACCTTTTGTCGTCGTGAGAATATTGAGACGATTTTCAAATTCGCTCGAGGAAGACTGCTGCACAGTTCTATCTGAATTTTCAAACTCTGTACATCACAAGCAATACATATCTCATTAAGTTGTCGAGAAAGAGTACACACAAAGCAAGTACTGTTTAATTGAATTATTTTCCCTTAGTGATTATTCTAAAACCTTTCTTTATAGATCGATTCTGTTGAAGCGAAGACATTCTCGTCGATTGGTATCTCTCGGCTACCATTTTTTTACTAGAAATGCACTGCATTTCCAGCTTTCCTTCTCTAATAAAGAAATATTAGATTGTCAGGAAAAGAACGTAGTACATTTTTTATTTTGGGGAGGATTGGCATTCCTGGTCCTTCTTGTCTGGAGCGGTTAAACTACTAGAGCCTGCCCTGTGTTTAAGAGATATTGCGAAAAAAATCGCTTTTTTTAAACTTTGATCTTCTTAATCAAAATTTTTTACTCCCCCGGGATCGATGTGGATTTTTGGCATTTCATTTAAAATGATGTCCTAAAAGTCTGTACCAATTTTCAGCTCTGTGCGATTATTTCCAAACTTTCACGTTTTATTTTTATTTATTTTTTTTTCACGTCGTCTACTGCACCCTGCCAAACAAGATTAGAGTCATCTCTTTTATGCTGAATCATTATTTCAATGTTTTGACATCTGTCATAGTACTTCTACACTTTTTTTTTTCTTCTCTTACTTGTTTTTCTAAAAACTTGTTCGTCCATATATTTTATGAGAAGCGTCATTTATGTCCACGGAAAATGATCATTTTGTCACGCGCGTGACGCCCCACATATTTCATTAAAATAATACTTTAAAGTAATAATGAACAATTTTTTTTCTACTTAACAAATTTCAAACTTATGTATGATTTCTTAAACGAAAAATTTCGTTATTACCCTTCAAAATTAAAATCTTTTTTAAGGAAAGATATGAACTGTCACGTGCGGGACAAAGCGTTGAATGGCCCTATTCTGTTCAAGTTCGGCCTCTTTTCAGTCTTTATTGTTATTATTATTGTTGTTACTTTGTAACTAGAAAATCGTCCGTCAAGGTAAGACGGGTGAAAATTGTTTCTATATTTGAGCGAAGCCATTGCCTGTTTGGTGATATTTTGATACTTGAAATTGTAACCCTAACTGCAGTAGGTAGCGTTCATTGTTGACCATTTTTTCGTTTCTTCATTCCCCTGAAATGACAGTTTTACCAGTAAAACAAGTAACGGATCAAGTTCAGCCTTGTCGCAATAAAGCCTTTCCCTGCATGTTAAACATCGCCAAAACATATTTTAAAATTATAATGCCATGGCGCGAGTTTCATTGTTGAAACTCGTGGGTTACTCGATCATTGGTTATTATTTATATGAGGATGTTTTTTTAATATATATATATTTTTAATGATACTGGCGCCCGCATTTCGGAAGCTTCCCCCCCCCCCTTGGTGAAGGCCCAGCCCCCCTCCACCCTCGGGCTGTAGCGTATGCGTTCAGAAGGGCTGATGAGGTTGTCTTTTGCGAATTTGTGTTATTCCAAACACATAGGTGCAGTATTTATATTTCACAATATAACTAATCAGCCCGAAACATGACCGGCCCGGCGGCGGTATCCACAACTGGTTACTTTAAATATTAATAGCTACAGGGGCGCTGACACTTTGAGGGTGTTGTGGTACTCGAGTACTAGTCTCTCTCAATATTTGCGGATGCTGAGCACCCGCAAGAGAATCACCGACATTGAAGTATGAAGAGCAATAACCAGACTGTGAAAAGCAGGTACAACAGTAGAAAAATTGAAGCAATAATAAACCAAATTGAAAGACTTCACTGGGGGCAAAAAAAGATCAGACATCTCCCAATATGCTAGTTCGCTAAAGTGTACAGAAAACATTATTGCCGAATAACAGAAACATGTCTTCTGAACTGATAACATCCTGATAAGATAATAAATATTCTTATCTCAACTTAAAAAATGCAGCTTTTTAAAATTCCTGAACCCATGTCATATAAGAGGGATGCTTACATGCGTGGAGGAGGGGGAGTTGGGGATCCTGATTCCTCAGTTTTCATGGTTCAGTGACTACAATTCAATATTTATTGCTCTTGTCTGGATAGGATATATTTGCTACTTATCACAGAGTACCCATACCCCCTAAAACAGTAATGGTGCGCTCCTAAATACCATGAAAACCCTTATAAAATGAGAGTCGTTCAGACGCTCCAAAATCCCTTCAAAAATTTCAATATAGCAGTTTTTGCGCCTTGCCGCTTCCTGTTTTAGTTCCTTGCAAAGCAGCGACATTACTCGTTCCTCCAATACTTTTCAATCTTTCCTTCTCCTGGAAAGCTTCCAGTATTGCTTTATGTTGCATATTGTTAAGTCTATGCTAAAAATCACACATTTTGTGATACACTGGGATTAGAAGCAAGCCTCGATCTATACTTTTTGCTCCCCCAATTCCCGCAACAAAAGCTGTACGGAACCTCTCCAGAGGCCAATATTTGTAACGTTAATATATTTTGATGCTGTTTTTTTTTTCCATACTTTTCTTCAATTTCTTGGGCCGTTGGGCCCATTGAGAAGGAATAGATGGAGAGAGTGCAACCCTACTATCCCGATACGGCAACAGTACCATGTAACCTGGGGAGCCATTTCGAGTTGACCGTAACCGCTGAAGAAGTTTTCATTAGCTGAAACCATGCATGATGACAACTTTTAACTGTAGAAGGGAAAAATTAGATTTATAGTAATAGTGCAGTATTCTAGCATTGTAAACTGTGAGGAAAAAGCCACACCAGGAGGTCCAGTAACTTTTCCCTAGCATGTACGAATGTTTTTTACTTCTAAATAAAGAAAAAATAACATTTATATGCATTCAACGAGTACATATTCCACAGTTGCCTATAATTTTTAAATTTTTGTACTTATTTTACCTATAAAAGTTGTAAAACATTGTATATCTTGAATGCAAATAACTTTTTAGTTCCATAAAAACACTTTTTACTTAAGTAGTAATTATTTTAACGGCTCTTAAGCATTTTGTGTACATTTGCTTTGTTGGCGAGTATCTTCTCGCCAAGCTCCTGTGAACAGCAGATGCGCAAGAATAAAGATTTGCTATTTTTATGCTTCAATTTAAATACTAGTATGCTTGCGTATGAAATCATTTCAAAACATTGATTACAATACATATGAATCCATAAATTTTCAGTCAATAACAGAACACTTTAAACTATTTGTACATGCCCGTCATTTCAGGGAATAAACATCAAAATACATGAAAAATGCAATTACATTATATTTTAAAATCCGAAAAGAAGTGGGGAGAGGGAGTTTGAATGATAGGCCTGTATTTGTATCCGTTATTTATTTATTATTATGCGGTAAAGGAGTTGGAGCCAGAGTTGCTCTGATTTGTAGCTCCGACCTCATAATAAGCGCCGTCTCGTCGTCTGAAAAATATTTAATGCCAAAAGAGCGATTGCGTGCCAAAACGCGACAACTTTCCAGTCAAACAAGTCACCTGACCTGGGAAACATTGGGTATGGCTCTCTCCATTAGTATTCCTTCTCAATGGTTGGGCCCCGTAAGGGCGTACATCGAAGAGGAAAGACCAAGAGCGTGAATCTCTCTCTGTTATCGCGCTATCGCATCAACTATAATGTAACGCGTTCAAATTCTATTCTTTCTTTGTGAAAGCAAGAATTGGTGTTGATTGTTTTTTTTTTTTTAATTGAAGATAATATGATACTGTGTTTGTATTAAAGTTGTAAGTTTTAAAAAAATATTATTTGTCATATTTTTGGATTGAGCATCGTAAGAACTTTGCTATCGTTAGAAAAATCGCATATCTTTTCTAGAGCATCAGTAATGATTAAAATTGTATTTTGTAGTTGTAAGCCATATTTCATGGGAAAGTTAACATGTAAAATTTGTTTTGTCCGTCTTCCCGTATAAATTACTAAAGACAACATATGTAGTTGGGTCTGGTTTTTTGTTTAGATTCCATAGTGTTTATGAAGCCAATTTTTATTATAAAGTGTAAAACCTTGTCAAGAAGTCGTTTTGTTGAAAAGTGCTGGTGATTTGATTCGATTTAGAATTAACAAATAACTTTTTGCAAACACAAAATCCTAATTAAAAAACTTGCTGCTAAATATTTTGCCAAACTTAATAGTACGAGTGTAGGATGTCACTTAGCAGTGATGCTAATACTGTTTTGCTTATCCTAGCAGATTCATTAAATTTTGGATTCTTGGTGTAATAAAAGAAAGTAATCGTTAAGAGTTTTTTGCATGAATGTGTACAAAAACAAAGCTGTTAGATGCAAAGTTTCAGAATGAAAATTACAGTTAAATTTGACAAAAGTAGCACAAAGTACTTTGGGTTCTCAATGAGTTTAAATTACACCTTCCATTAGCAAAGTTTTATGTGGGATACTGAACATTAAAAAAAAATTTTTGCACACACACACAAAAAAAGGACTATGCATATTACTTTCTGCATACATTTATTTTGTGCCAAAATTTTTGTTTTTTCCCAAGTGGAAATAAACTTCTCCAGAGCAAATCTACTTTTTCCTTAAAAAATCCCCCCCATTTTTTTTTTTTTTTTTTTTGGATTTTTATTTGACCATACCCATTTTTACTTACATTAAATTAAGACACATTTAAATTTTTACTTGCATATTTCCACTAATTGGCTGTTTCGATATACTAATACTTTGTGCACATTTTTAGTGTTGATAAGAAAAGTAGCCAAGTACTTAGCTGTGCAGGGAAATTAAATTATCTTACTACTTGCGATTTCAAAATGAGTGTTTTCAGGTTGCATACTGAACATATTTTAATAGAAAAGGCACTGGAATACAACTAGGGTCAGACAGGGTAATTATGGGTCAAAAAACCATAACATCTTATTTTTTTTAAAGTATGGAAGATAAAATCATTTAATCTGGCATGGCATAAGCTTAAACGGTTTAGAAATTATTCAAAACATCCCTTTACCTAAAATTGCATTATTATTTATTTTATTTAAATTGAATGACAAGAATTACCCAGGATTCAGGTAATTATGGGTTATCCCTTTTTTTAAGAAAGTAATATGCATTAAAAGTAATTGAGTATTCTAAGTTATCATTTCTTAACCCACAAACAGATTTTTTTAATGATAAAAAGTGTCATATTTAAGAAAAACACTTTATAACTGAAATAATTTGATCGTCCTCTCTTACTAGTCGAAAACAATTTATTTTTTCTCTTTGCTCCAAATCCTCGATACTGGGATTACGTTTGTATGCTACTTTTGGGTTACTCTCAGCTGCAACTTTTTTCTTTTTTTCATTTCAATTTACAAAATGTAAATTTGTTTGAAATTACTGCTGAAAGTATCTCTCTTGGACAAGGGAAAATTTCTGACACCTTGTGCCAGAAATTTTATTTCTGCTTTTTCCTTGTGCAAAATTTAAATTACTTTCCCATTGTAGAATGGGTCGCTATTGCTATCACCATACACAGCAAAATATTTCTAAAGTTTAAGTCTTTTTTTCCGAAGATGTAAGATAGTTTGATTTGTTATAGCTGCCAAATTTGCATCAATTTGTCTCCAATTTGTTATTCGTTACTTTAGGGATTTGTATTAATCTATTTCCTATTTTGGCACTCATTGTGTGCCCTAATTGTGTGCTGACATAGTTTATCTTCAAAGCTAGACTTGGTTTGCTTGCTAAGAGGGTGTACTACTTCAACAGTAATCGGAGATCATATGTTGCACTTGGAGCACCAAAAATTTCTTTTTTAGAGAAAGTTTAACACAGACTTATTATATACTTTTATTACTTAATATTACTTTTTATTTTACACCATTTCACCTTAATTTCATACTTTCTTTTTTGTGCAAAACACATTCTCATAACATATTGTGACTTTTACAAGTGAAAAGAAAATGCTGCTTGCAAATCAATAATTAAAAAAGAAGCACGCTTTATTAAAAGAAAATATGAATTCCTTGCAGTTCCCTGGACACAAAATACTCAAATCTCACTCTTGGGAAAGTGTTTTTCTAAAAAGAGGATTCTTCTCTCTTCTTTTTTTCCCTGGCAGTAATATTTTACGCAAGAAATATATAGCTCTACATTCTAAAAACGTCTAGATATCATTAAAAAAAAAAATGTTTTAAAAAATTCAATTTTTGAGGATCTGTCTTAATAGTACAGTAAAAATAGGGGTCGGACCCAAACATCTAAAAAAAAAAAAACTAAACCTGGTGCAAATTGTTTATTACCCTCCCAATAAGAACAGGTAAAAAGTTCCACCCCATTGTGCGTCGTGTTTTGGAATGGGGGGCATCTAAAACTTGCTGTTTTGGGCATTTTTCCAGAATTTTTAGAGTAAATTTAAAGTGAGAATGTTATGTTATACTAAATTTAAAAGCATGAAATTATAGGTGTTTGATCCCCAAGAGGGATGATATAACCCATCAATGCTACAGAGCCCCCCTATCCCCGTAAAACGAAGCAGTACCCCCGAACCCCCCTCCATACATTTCATATGGAAACATTATTTTATAATAAGTTAAAGTTATAAATCAAGTGTGTCCATCCTCCAAGAGCGATGGTACATCTCCTCTCAAAGCTACAGCAACCCCCCCCCCCTCCGCCAAATAAAATGAACTCAACCCCCCCCCCCTTTTATTTCAAGTAGAAGTATTATTTCATGCAAATCTAAAATGCAGTAAATCAGGACTGTCCACCCCATAAGAACAGTAGCTCACCTCCCAAAACGAAATTATATACTAAAATATTATCCTTCCCCCCCCCACCCCCTCTGATGATGCACATTTGATTCAATGGCCAGAAAAATTACGCTGAACTGTTTTTTGCTTTCAAATGATTTCTCCTAAGCTTGTAACAAAAAGTCTTTGTTATCAAAATGTTTTTTGGAATCTAGATTCTCAGCAAAATCGTTATTGTTGCAGCTATGTCTAGCACAGTTTGTGCATATAGTTGCACACTTCAGTCCACTTTCAGACTTCAGAGCAAGCACAAGATTTGAGGCGCAGAAAGTCTTCTGTAGCTTGACTGTTGTAATAAGACGCAAATTATATTTCTGTGGTGCTTTCTTTGCACCCATCAAAAATGGCACTAGCTTTCCCATACTTACAAGTGACCTATACACTGCATTGCTGGCATATTTCCTTGAAGCTTACAGAACCAAAAATATGATCAAGCAGGTAGCTTCCATCTATTACATATGATGCAGTGAGAAGCGAAGGGATGTCAGTGGCAAAATTAAAAATTTGGAGATAACCAGTACAAATGGTTAGTGAACCTCTCCTCTATCTTGGGGCAAGAGATGGTACTAGTAGACGTGGTAGTTGCTTCTATACAGCATGATTTAGAAAAGAAAATCAATGAAAGCCTACCTAGGATCTTATCTTTGAACGCGTTTTATTCAAAACTTGAAAATGTCCTCTTACATCCCTTTGCTTCTCACTGCCTCATATATGACACCAGCTGTTCGTTCTGTGATGGTAGATGAACCTTTTGCTTCAGATAATAGCACTTTAACGATACAGTATTTCTTTCCTTCTGAAACCAGATTCATCGAATACTAATGGAGGATCAGCGCATAACTCGTACCAGAAGTTTTTAACAATTTGTTATTCCATCTTTACTGTTCATACCATTAGGTGTAAAAAATGGTTTGGGCTTACACATCTTTACAGATAATAACTACTCTCATAACAGAAGCTGAAGACATAGCTGCTTACCTCCTTTACAAAGAAATGCCACAAAATTGTTTGCCATCAATATCCTTTGATGTTACTACACGAACGTTAAAGGTCTCATCGCAAACTCACTTTATCATCATACTACTACCATCTTGAGAGGGAAGAAACTTCTGGGGGCTTTAGAAACAGATTGTAATTTCCAAATTGAGAGACAAAAAGGTGTAAAATATTTAGCATTCTATTGTTGTATTGCTCATTTGCTCTCAGCAAGACTTGTTTCCATCATTGAATCACTACAGGTTCTAGACCACCCGAATTTGTCACTGCGTTATATCGCCGGATAGCTGATGTTTTAGCTGATGTTTAATGTGATCAAATTTTTTTTATCGCATAATGTACTCAAAAGTTTCAGATAGTGTTGCAAGTAGTTCGCAGATTTAGCATAATTTCGCATAACCAGCTGCGTAAAAGAGAGGTAGCTCGGTGTTTGCAAATGAGAACCCCCACCGACTTAGAGGGTGCAGAATTGCAGCATTGCCCATCTCACTATTCGCAATTTCGGTTTGTCCCCCCCTTACGGTGATGGCAAAAGATTGTAGAAAAGTTGAAGTAAGTTAATCAAGAACAAGTAGGGAAAACTTCTGTCAATTTGGACTTTTTTTATGCTGCACAGGAATTTGGTTTTCCAGCGCTCTAAACAGTTTAATAACTCCAGTCACAAATAATTTGGTTACTGAGCTCGCTTAGATCTTTTAGAATTATTAGTCTGATATTACCATATCATTGTGTGACATTTTGTACTTCGGAAAAGTTTAAATCAGGGAAATTTTTTCTTGAACTTCACCTGCAATAGTTGATTTTAGAATGTAAATTCAGGGTCCTCCCCCTTCCCCCCCCCCCCAAAAAAAATAGAGATGGCGCACCCCTTAAGTGTGACGGAGTACCCATCCAGAATAAAAGCCCTCAAAAAAGAAAGAAATAATCCTTGAAAAAACTGCCTTAAAAATTCAAATGGCGCAAAGCTGCTCCATGGACCCCCCCCCCCATCCCCCCTCCACCTGTCCACCCCTGCTAATTAGAATTTTTTCTGTGAGAGTTTATTATTTTACTATTATAGAGTGGTTTCTGCGAAGTTTGAGAATTATTTTTAAGTAATAGAAATTATTATTTTTTAAATAGAAGATTATTTCATTCCCCCCTTTCCCCCCAAAACCCGACGCGCAAAGTGCTGGGACTTTTTACCCCTTCTTGCTGGAAGGGTCAGAAGTAATTTGCAACAGGTTTCCGCCTTTTTTTTTTTTTGGAATGTTTGGGTTTGGCCATTTTTTGGCCTAATTTTACTGTACTATAAGGGTATTAAGTGCTATATCAGAATTTGCTTCTATAACTTTTCAATGACACTTTCATAAATGTGTTGTTACCTATAGTTGTTATCAATTGGAGCTGTCAGGTTTCTGCTTGAAATACATATGGTAGACCAAATATGTTTTATATTTTTCTTTTAAATAATTTTTTTTCTACTAATAAGAAAAAAATCCAAGTCTAGCAAAAAAAAAAAAAAAAAGTTTAAAAATAATACCTTGAGTTATATAATCCTTCTCCTGAAACATAGCCTATTAAAGTTCCCTTCTTTAATAGCCTTTGGAATTAAATACTGGTTGAATATGCCTTATTCTTTCACAAAATGAAAGAGTATTGTTATAAACTTAGTAAATTTTTATCATTTATGCATTTTTACATGCATAATTTGTTGTAATCTTGCTTAATTTGGAGTTCATTCTCATTCAAAATTACGTTAGTTTGTACTCTTAGCAATGTGACAAGCTTTCTGTGCATTTGACATTAAAGTCTATGGGCTTGGTTATTGTCAAGTTGGCATCATTTTTGGTAACTTATTTTTGGCGACAAATTGCTAAATGTCACCAAACCGACTTTTCGAACCTTATGGATCATCGTGAATCTGTCTAGAAGCTTCCAATGCAAGATAATATTAGGGGTTTTGATGTATAAATGTCTAATTATCAGTTGACTGTGCACAAGGGAAGAGCTCTGTTTTGTTGCTCTGTTGAAAAGTTGTTAGTGCTGTAATTTTTGCCATTGTGTTTGATCGTATTGTGAAGTAAATACGTGCCTAGCGTTGTGCTTATGTTATCGATTTTGCAGATCCATGTATTTTTCTCTTTCTGGTCCCTTCCCTTGTATACATTTTCAATAATAATTTGGAGTCATGGCTCTTTAAATAACTTCAAAACTGTTAATATTATTCAGTCTTTTCTTTTCTTATTTTATATTTTTTATTTTAACCTTAAGATAAGATCACATATATCTGAATATGAGAAAACAAAGTTCATTATGCTCAGAGTTTGATTTAGTTTTATAAATATTGCATTACTAAAATTCTGAGAATTATTTTTATGCAATTTTTAAAATTTTTAAACATAATATTAAACCCCACTCTTCAAAATCGCAAAATGCTCCACGAAACCACTGTAGATGGTTTTTAAAAGGTAGAGACTTCTATCTTGCACTAAGTTTCAAATTTTCATTTTTGCTCTTCAGATTCATTTACCCTGTTGTCTTAATTTTTGAATTTCATTTCATTAAAATTTATATTTTTTGTACTTGTCCATTTGTTATTGGGATCCCCTGGAACCAGGTATAAGACCCGATAATACATAAAATATGAAAATATTATGATTTGCTGAGAACACGAAAGAAATCACTGTAGTTGGAAAAAAAATAGGGTACTTTAAAGTGCTTTAGTTTGAATTCCATTTTGGAGTGGGAACCCTGCCTCAAGTGTGGACACCCCTCTTATGCGGACAATTTTTAATTCCCCGATTTCAAGGCAAATAACATTATTAAACTCCTGTCCTGCGAAACCCTTCTATTGCCGACAAAATTTTTTGTCCCGTTATTGTCCGCATTAGAGGTGTTTTACTGTAGTAAATGAGCCTGTATTAGGTTCTAAATATTTAGTACAAAATCATGATTCAGCAAATTCTTTTTTTAAATTCTTTATTTTCAAATTTATCAATATTGAATTATGAACTGATGTGTTATAAAACAGCCTCTTTTTGTATTATATAGTTCATGTTTGTGATTTTAGAGCAGTTAGTATTGCGTAGTAGTAAGCCAAAAATAGTTATGTTGTAAAAGCTATTGTGTACATAGTTTGTTTATTGTTTCCCTGTGAAGTTACTGGCAGTAAAAAAAACCACCAATATTTTTAGAAACATTTAGTTTATGCTTTAAGGATTATAAATATATACGTTGATTGCTGTTTTTTAATGTTTTTTCAAAATTTCGTATTTTTTTCTTCAAAATGTTTAAGAAATGAAAGTTTGAGCTAATGGTAACTGAATATAAAAAAATTAACTGAATATAAAAAATTAACTGAATATAAAAATATATTCACTGAATATATTTTCAAATTTTTTTCCCTTATTCTGCAAGTTACTTTGAACATTCTAGTGAAAAAATCTTTGTGATATCATGAAAATTACCAGAGACTTGAATTTTTTTGCTTTAATTACGTCACTTGCGCAACATTTCTCGGAAAAGCAAAAACATGTCTTTCAACACATTTTCGGAAATTATTATCTCAGAAAGTATTTAAGATATCAGCGATAGAATTTATAGGGTTAGTAGTGATGGTGAACAGAACAAATGAAAAAAACATCATTAAAATCTGAGACCACGGGTTTCATTTTTGTTTGTGGTTGGATGATTTGATATAGAATGACACTGTTATTATTTTGCATTTTTGTCACCTATTGTATTTGAGCTTTACTGTACACTCTTGCTTTATTCAGTTTCTGTTGAATATAAAGCTTTTAAATAGTGTCAAATCCCAACATTTCCCTCCTGTTAGTATTGGAATAGTAAATGCATTTCTTCAAATATCTCAAAAACTTATTTCTACAGATAGTGCTTACCTTCCCACTGCAGAATGTGAGACCGGTTGTTGCAAGTTCAGGCAAATAATCACTAGTTAAAAAATAAAATAGATAAAGTTTGATGGAACCTGAACAATGTATTACATCATTCATCACCAAGTTTATGAACTCTCAAATTTCCCTTTTTTTGTCAGTGTTTTTAATTCCCTCAGTTATTCTTCTCAATTAAAAAAAGTATAATAATTTCATAAAAATTTCACTGCTGTTTTTGAAAAGTACGTCAATGATTTCAGTTAAGTATTTCCCTTCAAATATCTGTTATAGTTCTTTTTGGAAAAGAGAGAAAATTAAAATAAAATAAATGATTGAAAAAAAAACACCCTTAAGAAAAGGTACTTTTATTTATTTATTTTATGACCTTTTTTCCTAATAGTTTGGGAGTGATTGGATGAAATGGGTCTATGAAAAACATTTTACTTCAACTTAAGATTCCGTTCACATTTTCAATTGTATCGATGTACACTAGCAAGTTATGTTTCTTACAAGGAAATGGGGCCTGGGGTGCAAGGAAGTTATTCAATCTCTAGAGGGGGTCAATGAGCTCAAAAATATTGGGAGCCATTGCTCTAATCTATCCAGAACCTTAGCTTTGTTAGTATGTGTTAAGAGTAGTATGGGTCTGGATAACATGGCAGTTGTCTTCTGCGCCGTTGTTCTGTGGTGGCCAATCGGTGGAGTTTGGAGGTGCTGAAAATCATCAGCCTCCATGTTGTATGATTATATGGTATGTAAAGGTATGTAAAGTATCCTTTGTAAATGGTATGTAAAGTATCCTTTGTAAATGGTATATAAAGTATCTTTTGGGCTATTTGTTTTGCTTTGAAAGCCCTGGGCAAAATTAAAATCTAGTGGAGTTTTGCATCCAATAGAGCCCAGGTGCGTTCATATGTTGGAAAATATTGCATCAAAATTATCCGTGCCATTGACGCCCGCGCCTCAATGGGGGCACATGAAAGCCTGGATACCATATTGGGGGATTGCACTAGGTCTGCAAAATGTTCAAGTAGTTTAACGCAGCAGCATTAGAAAGAAAGAAAAAATGGATTAGTGTTATTTTACATCAAATCATATGAGCTCAGGTTTTATTTTCAAAAATCTGAGTGTATGGTTTTTTTAATTACTCTTCTTTTCTTTCAGATTCTGTACCATTGTATGACACTAACTTGCTTCCTTCTGTTTTTGATGCTGGATGCTTGTCGGGTTTATGTGTTTCCTTCAGCTGTTATAAGAAATAATCAGAAGGGTAACATATGAGCGGTTGGCTGCATTCTCTATGAGTTGATTTCTCTAAAAAGACCCTTTAAGGCTGATGAAAGAATTTCTAGATTCATCATATATTTGATAATTTCATCACAGTGTTTAGGTAAGAATATATTTGTGAGGGCAACATAATATTGAACTTGTATATCTGTTCTTCATTTGCTTGTTTTGTGACTAAACAATTAAGAAATTTATTACTGTACAAAATTCACAAAATACATCCTGCATGTATTTCCGATTTTGGTTATAAGGAACGAGGAACTGTTTTTTTCAAAACTTAGTAGTCTTGAAGTGTTACTTTGTGCTTCAGATTTTTAAATTCTTCAGCATTATAAAAGGGATTTTTATCTATAACCGAGGTGTTGATTAAAATCAATCAATTTGAAGTCAGTTTATTTTTTACTTATTTATTTATTTTTCATACATTTGATCAAAATCATTTTTTAACTCGGGGCCCTGTCATTCTTCTTGGAATTTCTAAATTTCATAAGTTCTGCCCTTTTTTTACTCAGTACAGCAACAAGCTTTCTTGAGAAATTTTGATTTTGGATGTTGGGATATTGATTTGATCCTTTTAATCAATGTAATTCCTCTGCTTATGCAACCTGGAAATAAAGTTTTTTAGATTTTAGCAAGTGGCCAGTAGAAGACAATTTTAATTAGTTGATTATTAGTAGCCGCTTTCTCTCTAACTAAGTTTTTCTTCTTTTTTTGAATTGAAACAATCAGGTTGAGGCACTATGTTAAAAGTTGGTGTGAAGAAAAAAAAACTTAAAAATCAATTTTTTTTAATCCTTAATTCATGTTAAAAAAAGTGAAAGCATTTACATATAAATTGAATTATTGAAAGATAGCTTTATAATATTTATTGAACGAAAAAGTTGAAGCTTGAATTGGAATTTGTCATAAAATGTGGGAATGTCAGCTAATTCCTGTTTTCGGGTTCTTCTGTTCTCTAAAAAATTTTGAAATAGACAAAAAAAAAAAAAAAGCCTAAGCCTGTTCTGGTTGCAAAACAGTTTTGATTTTTATTTAAATATTGTATCATTGATCTTAATTCAATCAATATGCAAAATATGTATTTCTACACTGTCATGAAGCTCATTTCTTTTACATTGAAAAAACTTTGCGCATTCTAAAAAATAACTATTCAGTACTTTTTTTTTATTTATGGAAAGTTTAAGTTAAAAAATGTTTTTAAGTTTTATTTTCAAAAAAAAAAAAAATGAATAAATAAGTAAATAAATGAGAAGTCAGCTGGAAACTGCATTTTAGATGAAATAGTTTCAGTTTAAATCAAAGGATGAGGATGAAATACAGCTAAAATTTCCTTTTTCAAGAAAAAAATTATTGCACATTTTGTGCTTTTTCCAACAGTTTTCATTGAGGTAAACATTCAATTCTGTTTTCAGAAACGGATAATTAATACTCTTGTCTATTTCCATCTTGCGAATGACCAAACATGGTGTTAGTCGCCACATATCAAAACGTAAAATTTAAGGTAATAGATTTTTAATTTGTGGCATAAAATTTATTATAAGTAATAAATAATCCTTTACAATCTCAAATTTAGACAAAATAGTCTACTTTTAGTACATTAGCGTCAAAATCAATGAGGATAAAATAATATTCTGAATAAAAAAACTTTGCATTTTTCAAGAAAATAATTAAGAATTATCCAAAAAAAAAAGAAGCCCGTTTTGCATTATTTTCAATAGTGTGCATTGCAATAAACATCCAAATCTTTTTTTGGAAACTTGATCACTTAAAGTTTTGTGTGCTTAAATCTTGAGAATGATCAAATATGGCGACTACGTCAAAAATTAAGGTATACATTTTGAATGTGTAAGAGGGGGGGGGGGGGAACTCATTACTTAATCTTGTTTTATTTTATCTTACTTATACATTACATAACATCAATAACAGCTTATTTTAATGTACTTATGGTACATTAAAACATTCCATCAATGTTGACTGATGAAATTATTGCTTACTGAAATTAACTCTTTTGATGTACTTAAATTTTTGAATTCGGCATCTGTTGCACCTTGAAAGGGTGTTGAATGCTGACAACCTTTCGCCAGGAATTAGATTCTGTCGGTCTTGCTGGGTGGAGTTTGATTTATATTCTTGGCACTAGGAACAGTTATAGCAAGAAGTATGCTTTGAATGACCAGAAGCGAGGAGCAAGATTTCAAGGAAAAATGGTTATCACACAGCATTTCAACTAAGTCCAACGCTATTTTCTAAGATCCGATAAGAAAAGAGAGCTTTAGAAATCAAATTTTGAGTGACTGGTTAACCGGAGCAAAATTGAATTTGGTGACCAGTAAAGGAGGATAATTTTCATTACCAAATGATAGACCTTGTTGAGACCAAAGGAATACAAAAATTTAAGCGGAGTGACCACTTATCCGATTTACTACCCATTGCCGTTTTACTGTATTTGTTATGAAAAAATTTAAAGATCTGATTCGTATCTGCAAGTGATGTACCACGAACACAGCTTATAGAGTAAAAAGAAGTTCATTTTTAAAAAGTTATTTTGTTTCATCAATTTAGAAAGGTTTGACATCTAAACTCTCTCCTTCAGCGAGGCTTTGTTGTAATTCGATCAGAATCTGCATTTAAGGTTTTCCTAAAACTGAATTAATTTAGTTATGACATTTTCTCTTGAGATTACCAAATTTATATCGTTTTTGTGACTCATTCTCAGCTTCTTTCTCTAACATTTTCGTTTTCTGCTCCACATAGGTCCCCAGCCGCTACTAAAGTGTCTTCAGCAAAGTCAAGCTCATTTGAATAAGACTCATCACAAGGTATGAAACAGGAAACATTACTTTTTTCCTAACTTTGAGTAACCTTAAACATTCTAACAATAGGAATATTCATGTGGCACAACTAATATGCTGCCACAATCAATAGGACATGCTCAAAGTACAGGTTGTTAAAAATGAATAGCGGGGTTTTAAAACATGTTATAATATTTATGACACCAAACTTACAGCCACAAGTGATATATCAAATGAAAGAGAAACTCAAACAGTTTTTTGTTTGTTGGCATCAGTGCGCATGCACGTGGAATGTTTCAGCTGCAATCCGCTAGAAAGCGCTTGTAGCAAAGATGGCGACTAAAGAACAGAAAGCGTTTTTTGTCTTACAGTTTGCAAAGACGGACTCTGTTGTTACTTGTGCAACGTTAGGTTAAGCGATTGGCTTAAGGTAACTGTACCCGACCGCTGGATTGGCCGTAAGGGGCCTAATGACAGGGCTTGTTTCCCATGGCCCCCACGGTCACCCGACCTGACGCCGTGTGATTTCTGTCTTTGGGGGTTTATCAAGGACTGTGTGTGTGTGCCAGCCCACCTTCCCGAATTAAGGAACAGGATTGAAACAGCTGTTGCAGCAATGACTAATGAGACCTTCATCAAAGTTTGGGAAGAACTCGCATATCGTCTTGACGTGTGCCGAGTGACGCTCACATTGAACACTTGTAGGCTATTATGTAAAAAACTGTTTGAGTTTCTCTTTCATTTGATATATCACTTGTGGCTGTAAGTTTGGTGTAATAAATATTATAACATGTTAAAACTCCGCTATTCATTTTGAAACACCCTGTACTTTGCTAACATTTATCATTCTAAATGAAAAACGATCAAATAAACTTTGTGCTACAATATTATTTATTTTACGTTGATTTCTAACTTTATTCTTTCTTTTTCTATTTTTTTTTAAATATTCAAGTAGATGTTAGTGATAATAAGGTAATTTAGCATTTAAAGTACAAAATCAAAACAAAAAGGATTTTTTCGACACTCTTTATTCAAGTGTTTAGCAGTAGTGATTATATTGAAAATGAAAGGGATTTTGGAGACCATCTCTGGGGTTTCTAAAAGTTTATATTATTAATGGAAAAAGTTTTTCTTCTACAGTTTGCCTCCAGGGTTCGAAAGAGTTATTTTTATTGAAAGAAAATTTAAACAATCAATTGTTCCGGTTTGAATTTTGAATATAATTATTTTTAAAAAATAAATAATCAATTTACAGCATTAAGAATGTTTTACTAAACATACTGAAGTAATAAATTATTGAAAAATAATATTTCATTTCTTTTGAAAATTTTGGGCTATTTTAGCCTGTTATACCTTTATCTTGTTAATTCAATATTTAGTTTAGTAATTTCTTCATTTTTCTCTTTTTTTTCTGTGCTGTTAAATGATTGGTAGTTTTTAATTAATCTCAATAATTCATTTTGCTGTGAATATTTAAGAATTTTTTAATGCATT
Source organism: Uloborus diversus (assembly GCF_026930045.1). Lineage (NCBI taxonomy): Eukaryota > Metazoa > Arthropoda > Arachnida > Araneae > Uloboridae > Uloborus > Uloborus diversus. The sequence goes on along the minus strand of NW_026558065.1, from coordinate 104,886 downwards.
TCATAACGTCCTGATTTATGTAGGTAGTTCTAACTGCTTGTTATTATCAGGGTTTGAAACTATCGTGATATTTTTGAAAATATCCTGTATTTTGATATCTATCCAATATTTTAAATCAGCGCAAACTAAAGTCATTATATAATAACTGCGTCCTCAAATCACTGCTGTTTATTATCTTAAATTATAATTAAAATATATAGAACTATAATAAATGTTTCTTTCTTTACTTATACATAATATACATTTTATGTTAAAAATTTGCGTACTTTAAATGTTATCACATGTGACTGATATCTACAATAATTTGTGAAATAGGATAATTTAATGCTAAAGACCAAAATATAACATAACTAAAGTTGGTACTGGATATTATATTGGTTATTGACTATTATATTCATTTACCCTATAAATTGATTACTATACACGAGCCCTGTAAAAATCACAGAAAAACATCACTGTATTATATAATCAAATATAAAATTTTATGTAAACTTAAAACATGAAAAACTTATTTGAAATCATATGTTACATTGTTTATTGATTATTGTAGCACACAATTATGTGTATCTCAGTAATTATATTTTACTTTTAAAATGTTGTTTATTTGAATTGAGTTATTTTAACAGCAGCTGCTTTACTGAATTTTCTTTTGTTCTCTACTTTTACATAACTATTGTTAGATGTAACTGTGAACCGCACGCAATAGTAACGCACGTACGGTCGCTTTCCAAATGTTCAAATTATTAGTTGGTTTTAAATAAATGTATTGTGTTGTTTTGTACATGTTTGGCTCCTACTTTTAATATCGCTCTCTAAATAAATAAACCAACTGACATGGTGTCAGGAGTTAAAACCAATATAGTAAGTGGATTGCAAAACCATTAGAGACGTTTTGGTTTTCTTTAAATGAGCGTTTAATTTTCACGAAGGAAATTATTAAACGTTGAAGATCCTACAGTGGATAAATTTTGTTAAGAAGTAATCAACCACAATTAAAAATGGATTCGTTCCGTGCTCCTGGAGAACTTAATTTCTCATCAGGAAATTTAAAAGAATCATGGAAAAAGTGGAAACAACAGTTAGAAAATTACTTGGTAGCGACAGAAAAAGACGCCAAATCCGACAAAACGAAAATTGCCATTTTGTTGAATTTATTGGGAAATCAAGGCTTAGAAATATTTAACACGTTCAATTTTGACAGCGATTCTTCCAAAAGTGATAATTTTGAAGATGTTATTGCAAAATTTGAGGACTATTGCTCGCCAAAGCAGAACGTAGTTTTTGAACGCTACAAGTTTTTTTCATGCAGCCAAAAAGGGGGACAGTTATTCGATGACTATTTAATTCAGTTGAAAACCTTAGCGTCGACTTGTGAATTTGAAGAACAAACAGATGGACTAATCCGTGACAGGATTGTACTTGGGATACGTGACCAAGGACTTAAAGAAAGATTGTTAAGGGAGCCAAGCCTAACTCTAATCAAAGCAGCTAAATTTGTCCGCGCAGCAGAAACGAGCCAAGAGCATTTAAGGGTGATGAAAGGCGCTGAAGCACCGATATTTAATGAAACTAGCGTGGATGTCGTCCAGCGGAAAAAGTTTACTAAGAAAAATTTGCCTGTTAAATCGTCACAAAATGCTGAGTTTGATTGCAAGAAATGCGGAAGACGTCATAAAGCGAGACAGTGTCCGGCATATGGAAAGAAATGCGCCAAATGTAAAAAGGAAAACCATTTTGCTATTGGTTGCCGATCACATGGAAGAAAAGTTCACGAAGTTAAAGAACAAAGCGAACTTTGTGTTTTTATTGATTCAGTACACTCCGCAAAGGTAAAAGAGACAAATTCATGGAATAAGAATGTAATCTTGTCAAATGATAAGCGAAGTTTAAGTATGAATTTTAAGCTTGATACTGGATCTGAAGCCAATATAATTTCTTATAGGGAAATTAAAAGCCTAGTGAGGAAACGAGATCTTAAGCCAACGGGCGTTACTCTACTGTCATATGGGAATCATAAAATTATTCCAGATGGAATTGCTTTATTTAAATGCTCTACAGATAAGTTTAGAGACATTAAACTAGAATTTTACATTGTGAATTTTGAGTCAAAACCTATTTTGGGATTAGATGCATGTAGCAAGTTAATGTTAATTGAAAGAGTTGACGTAATGAAAATTGAAAGTAAACAACAGGTTATTAACCAATTTAAGAGTGTATTCAGTGGAAATGGTAAATTCCCTGATGAACCATACAAGATTGTTTTAAAAGATGATGCTGTTCCAGTTGTACATCCTCCTAGACGGGTACCACAACTACAGGGTAGACTAAAAGAGCCACTTCATCCTCACGATATTTCTCACAGACCATTTGAAAAGGTTGGTGCTGATTTGATGAGTTTTGGAAACAAGTCTTTCTTAGTTTTGATTGACTATTATTCAAAGTGGTTGGAAGTTTGTGAACTTAATGATAAGTCTGCAAATGAAGTTATTGACAAGCTGAAGTCTATTTTCGCAAAATTCGGTGTTCCAGATAAAGTAGTCTCAGATAACATTCCATTTAATAGCTACTTATACAAGCAATTTGCCAAAGAATGGGATTTTGAATACATTTTCATAAGTCCACACTATTCACCTAGTAATGGTATGGTGGAAAGAGGAGTAGGAATAGTCAAATCTTTATTCAGAAAAGCAAAGGAGGATAACAAAGATTATCATGTAGGTTTAATGGAGTACCGAAATACCCCCATTGCAGGTATAGATCTCTCTCCTGCTCAAATGATGTTCAACCGAAGGCTCAAAACTAAGTTACCCATAACCAGTAAATTATTAAACGCAAAGCTTTTCAGTAATATAAGAGAAAAATTAGTTCACAGACAGAATAAGCAGAAGTTTTATTACGACAAAAATACTCATTCGCTACAAGATCTCAAAGCAGGAGATAATGTGACAATAAGAAATTACGCAAATAAGACTTGGGAACCAGCTCAAATAGTACATAAGTTAAAATCTGTTCCAAGATCCTATATAGTTAAAAATAGTTATGGTAAAACGTTAAGAAGAAACCGTAGAGACATCAGGAAAGTAAATTTGCAGCTTAAAGAACAAACATATAAAAATATTTCCGCATCAAATGATAACATCAATGAAATTCCTGATAATAACAGCAGCCTTAATGATGATGGAGATACTCACACTGATGTCAGCAATAGAACAACTGTGAACAATGATAACTGTATTCGAACCAGAAGTGGACGAATATCAAGGCGTCCTGCTTATTTAAAAGATTATGTAACTTAATCTTATTTTGCTTTTGTACTTAAAATTTCAAATAACTTATTATCTTAAAAGGGGGGATGTTAGATGTAACTGTGAACCGCACGCAATAGTAATGCACGTACGGTCGCTTTCCAAATGTTTAAATTATGAGTTGGTTTTAAATAAATGTATTGTGTTGTTTTGTACATGTTTGGCTCCTACTTTTAATATCGCTCTCTAAATAAATAAACCAACTGACAACTATATAATGCAGATATAAAAAATATGCTTTAGTCAGTGCGCAGCCATAAAACATTTTCCTTTTTCTTACCAACCATTAATTTTTAACAAAGCATTGTTAAACTATATTAATATTGTAACATTACTAATAATTTTATAAATAAAAACAGAATATTATTTTACTGATATATTAATGTATCATATGTATATAATGTATTATTTTCAGTTATTTTTAGTAATAAATGGATAATATTGATATGATTAATACATTTTATTTTAATCTTGCAAATCTGGCAGTTCGAAATAAGTATCGAAAATATCGAAATATCATGATAGTTTAAAAATTAATATTGGATATGTATTGACTGATATATATACATAGGCAAACCTTGGTTATTATTGCGGTAATTTTCAATCCACATGGAGTTCAGCTTTTTTTGCAAACTGGCATTTTCGCTGAAAGATGTGTATTTGCCCTATCTATCCTATCTATCTAAATGCCCTTCGCATCCTCGTATTCCGATCTGAGGGGGGATAAGAAACTCTCTTGGTTTATAGAATCACTCTTATCAATTTTTAAGTCTTTGTCAGTTTCTTTTCTGTTTTGTATTTTCATTGATGTATTGTTGTCTTAAATACTTGCCATTTGAAGTAAAAAAAAATCTTCGATGTTTTAATATTGTTAGTACATGTTGTTCTTGTATGTTGCTTATCTCTGTTTTGCAATTTCAGGAAAATGGTGTTTTGTTCTTCCTAGGAAAATAGATTTCCGGCTGTCTTGGTTATTTATCTGAAACTGATACTGGTAGTTAGTATACATTTTTGTAGTATATTTAAGTGTAGTATATTTTTTACATTAGTATTTGAAATGATGATTGATTATATGTGTACAACTAGTATAACACTCTTTCATTAACCAGGGCTTGTTATTTTTTTTCTATTGATATATGAGCCGCTCAGAAGCCAATGCGGTTAAGTCCATTTTTTGATATTTTCTGATATTTGGAAATTTTGTTGAAATAAATAATAATCTTTTTAGTTATTAAAGTATTTACTCGTTGGTTACTTTTTTCTAGGCTAGACAGCCCTTTTTTTAATAGCTTCTGAATATATTGTATAGTAATTTCTGAAGCCATTGTGAATAAGTCCACCTTTTATCAATAATTTTTACATAAACTTTGAAATAAACATTAAATTATTCTTCTTCTTTCGATATTTGTTGGCAACACTGAAAAACAAGAAATTCATAGTAACTGTAACTGTTACCTTCTAATTAGAATTGTTTGAGTTTTATGCATGTGCGTCAGAACACAAAAATATTACGTTGAAGTGTTTGCGAAAATTACTGTGTTATCAAAAACATTAAATAAATTTTCTTTAATAACTGTAAAAACTCTGACTTTTAAAAATAATAAAAAAGATTTATTGTAAGGGTATAAAAAAATGTCAATGGAAATAGACACTGTGAAAGTGATACGATATTTCTTTCTAATTGAAGGAGAGTTGACCATATTGATTCTGATAGATCATCAGATCATGAAAATATAGAAAATAATCAAAATAACGGAAAAGTTGGTAGAAAACGCAGCAGGAATCCTGGGAAATGGTCGTGAAATGTTGAGAAACAAAAAAGGATACAAAGTTTTAAAAAAAAATTTTAAATAGAAATAAAATAATAATTCCTGCAATGAAATTTGATAATAAACCTTGTAACTGTTTACAACTTTGTATTCGCTAGATAAACTTTTATCAAAGAAAACAGGCGATGAAATTTTTTTACAAGCTCAATGATCATCATAAGCAAAATTTCATGTAATTCATAAAAAAAAGGGTAGACCAGTAAATTTAAAAAATATAACTCAACCTATGGCAGAACAATTTAAAGAAAAACAAAAAAGACATCCATGTGTTATTAAAGTATATACCTATAATTAAACACGTCTTTTACATGACATTAAGGACAACACGTCGATATTAAGATTTACATTTAAATAACACAGAAGAAGATTATGTTTGTTATGATGAATAAACATAAAACTTATGACAATAAATGTTATTTTATTATTTTTACATAAATTTCTTACCGTTTTCAGCTGGCAAAAGGTATAAGTCCTAAAATTTTTAAGATGCTGTCATTATTTCAATAAATATTTACGTTTTTATTTACACATCGTGTACATATCTTGTTTTTTTGCAGAGTTTACACCTCGAAAAAAGACTTTATGCACTTTTCTAATTAAATTAATAAACCAAGAATTTTAAAAACTAATGTATTAAAAAACATTAATTTTCTCAATTTTTGTGTTTTGGACTTAACCACATTGGCTTCTGAGCGGCTCATATGTCTTTGAATAATGATACATAAGTTAGTTAGAAAATAAAGTGGTCTATTGAATGTGTTTAGTACATGAGCCATAACAGCCTCCTCAAAGCACCTGTTTTTTTGTGAGTATTTTATTTTATCTGATGGAAAGGGTGTTTAAAAAAATATTAAATTCAGTGCTCTTAATTGTTGCACGATGCTGAATGGTGGCTTTGTATTTATGTTATAAGAAGCAGCATTGCCCAGCGTTGCACGGTCAACCTCAAAAGTAAAAGTTGCATCACGTGACGCATGTTCAGCAATCAGGGTAAGTATAAAGCGATAGTTTCAGTCTTTGTGCAACTATTAATATGAGCTATGCTGTCCATAGTTTATTTAAAAACATGAGTGCAACACCCCCAACCCCCCCCCCATCTCCTTTTTCAGTGTAATTGTATAGTACTAAAACTATTTTAAAGTAATCTTTTAATTCCATCAATGCAGTTTTTTTTTTTTTTCATATTTTTTGTTATTTTACTTTTTATTTTTGTAAATTAAATAGTATTACCATAAAATTGAAGCACTGTACTTGTTTATTTTCTTTCATGACTCAAAAGCCAAAGCATTTAATTTTTAAGCTTTAAACTAATTTCAATGCAAAATTGCTCTAAAAACAATGACCCATAAGTTAGAAATGTATTCACCATTTTGGACACAATATAATAGGTCGGCAAATTGTGCAAGACAATTCATCTCCCTCTTTGTGAAGAAAAATTTGGTTAATTTATTCATGGCAGCAGTAACAGTTCATTTTGGATTTAAAAAAAAAATTGTTCACAATGGCTTTTGTAGAAAGCATATCATAAGTTAATTCAATAAATTACGCAGAACAATACCAAAGAGCACAAACCCCAAATTGGGTGTTTTGTACTTGATGAAATGAGGTAATAGCACATGAGCGGCTCGTACCAGGGGGGAGGGGGGAAGAAGTGCAATTGCCCAATCACTTTCAAAAGTTTCTAAGTTCAAATTTAGCCATTGATTGAAGAAATGATAAAATTGGTTGATTCACGTGTTTAAAGATAGAAGAATCAACTTCACAAGTGTGTTTTATCTTTTCCTCAAGTTATCTTTACTAAGATTATAAATGCGAAAGTGATTTTGTTTGTTACTTTTTCACACCTTAACTATCCGACCGATCATCATCAAATTTGCTACACATGTCGTCAGGGATGCGAGGGCGAACATAGAGTACTTTTTGTTTAGATAAAAAGTAATGCATGATTTTACTCCAATTTTAAAGATAATCGTAAATTTGGGTGTGTGTCATCGAAAAATGGTCGTATTTGTTCGATTAGAACAACACCTTATTGTTCATTTGAAGTCAATTTCATATTTTAAAACAAGGCTTATCTTTATTTTTAAAGTATTCTCTGCAGTTCAGGTCCGTGTCCAGGATCTCATAAGGGGAGGGGTTTTGGGTTCAATGTTTAATAATTCTTACCTGCATTGTCAGGAAAACACAACAAATACCTATAACTCATTGTCAAGTGTGTCAGTGTGTCAAATATTTCATTTTTGTTAAATGGTCACATTGATGGGCCTAGTGGGGAGGAGGGGGGGCTAATACGAAAAAATCATTTATTGCATTTTATATGCAGTAGAACCTTGTTTATCCGGATCTCCGGTTTATTCGGATCAAATTTGTTAAGTTAAACAAAAATATATTTACTATTACAATTATATTAAACTATGATTGCAAGAACGAAACTACATATAAATACGCCAAATATTCCGGTTTTGTCTCGATTAAATGTAGAACTCTTGCATACAACATACAATAAAGTATAGTACTCATTTAACAAACAATATGGCGTACTTGAAGTGTCAGTCCGAAGCCACCGCATCTGAACCATGAATGATGAAGTATTTGTGAGAAATGTTACTATGAAGGTTTTTGGTAGAAAACATTGTTTTTTTGCTGTAGTAAAAGATAAGTCTGCTTATTTGAGAATGTTTCTTGCTTATTACTCGAACTATGCGGATTTTCGTTTTTTTCGGATTGCTTTTGGACCCAGTTAGTCTGGATAAACGAGGCTGTTCTGTACATGTAAGGACAATAATGAAACCCACCTTCCCGAAGGCAAATTCTGGCTGTGCTAGTAGTTTCAGTATTTATTCATTTTATTTCTTGTTTAGATTCAAACTTTATTATCTGTTTACTGCGCGGTACATAGCAACAAGTACTATAAACAAATTCACAATTTCTTTTGTAACATACTATGTATTCAGGGTTTATATCCTAGGACAAGCAAACTAAATAAGAAAGGGTTCATTGCATATGCAAATTACATTACCAAAACGAGATTACAATGCATCTTCATAGCGGCAACGTTCATCTCTTTTTGTGAAACGACCAGGTCATCATAACTTCCTTATAAAAAGCAATATTAAACACAGTGAATGCTTTGTTTGACAACCCATTTAAGGGTTCCTCCATCACTGATTTTCAAAATATGATTTAAAAAATGCTGTACACAAAATTTAATATTAAAGGTAGTTTTAAGCCAGCTGTACACTTTTCTTCACTTGGTTTTTTTTTTATTATTTTTCCCCAATGGGAGGGGTTTAACCCCTAAAATCCTCCCCTTGGACACGGCTCTGCCGCAGTTTTTGTTCATAGAATTACAGCAAGCTCAGCTTTAATTAGCGTGAATAAAGTCAATAAGACATTTTGATGCTGTTGTCATTTTTTGCTTGAGTGAAAACAAATAAAATTCTTGCATTTGCTTTGAGACTTTTCCTGCAATTGAGATATTTAAAAATTTCCCCCTTTTGTTTTTTTTTTCCACTATCTACTTTTTTTTTTACTGCGAGTACAAATGTTCATGTATTTTATTATTAAGAATAAGGGAAAAAATTACCATTCATTAATTTTGAATTTTACTGGGAAAAAAAAATTAAAATCGAAAAAACTTTTTTTTTTTTTTGAAAAACTCGGAGATCAATTGATTAAAAAAAGCTGAAAATTTGGCTAAATTATTTTTACTCGACACCAAAATGGTCCATCAAGTGTGAGTCGAAAAAGCTGCAAGGGCAGATTTAACATAGAAACTCGGCTATGGCCTTTAAATGAAAAAATAAATAAATGTGCCTTCCACCTAACTTGCTCTTCTACCCCTGGTTTAACCCTTTACCAGCCACCAATGTACCTACCTACTAATTTTCATTTCTAACATGTTGCATTTGTTTTTGCCTTGATTCAAGGGACTGAGTTTCGCGACGTGTACTTTCTTGAGAGGCTTCTGCGAGGCTTTTTTAGTTTTGCGAGAAAGACTTGACTGACGACGTTTCCGATTTCGCGTCATCATGAGTTATACAGACTGTTTATATAGCTGTGCTGGGGCCGTGGTAGCCTGATCGGTAGGGCATTGGACTCGGGGCCGGAGGGGCTCGGGTTCGATCCCCGCTGGTCGAAGACCCACCGTCGTCATTAAAGGGGACTGGGCGACGTTAAATATGCTCGTGGTCTCAATGTCCTCCAAGTGAAACGATACCTCTGGGGGTGCTAGTACCAGGTAGTTATTAGCTCTTGGACTAGTTCTAAATTCTCATTAACTGTTCGATCCGGTGATGGTGCTGCCATCTATCGGTATATAAAATAATGGAGGCAAGGCACTTAGTATGCAGTCCTCGACATAAATACAGTTGTAGTCAGTTGTGACTCTTGAATAGAATAGAATATACCTGTGCTGTGGTTGACTAAATTTTTGCCGAAGGTCACGCACATTGTTGCTTTAAGCCGAGTTAGGTCCCTAGAGAGACTAATTATCAGTAGTTTAGACCACCACAAGTTACTTAATAAGCCTCACGATACAAACTCTCCCAATGAAATGACAAGGTTGCGAAATGTACCGTCTTATAATTATAATAACTAAGTCAATGAAAGTTAACTAAAAAGTGTAAAATAAAAAGTTATTAAAATTAAAACAAAAAACCCGACTGCGTAAAAACCAAAAAAACTAAAAAGAAAAATGTATAAATCCAGTAGTTTAGAATGTTACGTACTACTGAATAACTACACCGTTGAAATAGTTGTATAACCGTACACAGATAAGGCAAATCATAAATTCAAAAGCAGAATAGAAGGATCAACAGTCGGGGCCCATTCAAATTTTGCAGAGTTCTTTGAATCAGAAAGGAATGGGCCCCGACTGTTGATCCTTCTATTCTGCTTTTGAATTTATGCTTTGCCTTATCTGTGTACAGTTATAAAACTATTTCAACGGCGTAGTGATGCAGCAGTACTTAATAACATTCTAAACTACTGGATTTATACATTTTTCTTTTCAGTTTTTACGCAGTCAGGTTTTTTGTTTTTATTTAAAAACTTTTTATTTCTGAATAGTAATAATTTTTGCAGAAAAGAAAATTCTACGTTGACTCAATGGTGCTACCACCAGATTTTATAGTGCCTAAATCAATATCAACTAAGGTGATTTTTTTTTGTTTTTATAAGGTTTAAGATCTCACCCAGTGGCGGCGCTAGGCGTCGGCGACTGCCGACGGCCTCGCGCAGATAGGGGCCTCGCAAAATTCTCAAAGGTTTTAAGAAATTTCCATGTTTTCAATTGAAGCTCTTATTAAATGCAACAGACACAAAAGTAATCAAAATAGTGCGTGCAGCGGAGACTTCACAGAGCCAGCTTTAGCAAATGCGGGGCCCAATTCTGTAGGAATCTGAATTTAAAATATTCACTAGCTACCAGCTTATTGATCCCCCCCCCCCCCCCGTTGTATTTATTTTCTTTTTCTCTTGTTGAAAAATTAGAAAATATTCAAAATGCTGCTCCTCCGAACACACACCCCTCCATACACGCGCGCACCGATAGCATTATGGAGCATCTGAAATTTCGTTTCGAGATCTTAAATTTCGCGATATATCCAGCTTAAAGCCCCCAAATACTAAACAACATCGAAAATCGCTTAAAATTGTGTTTTTGTAGCTTGAATTTCAAAAATTACCGAACCTAATATTACAAAATATGGCCTTAGAATCGCATTTTTAAGGCTTGAATATCAGAAAATATTCATGCAAGGGTCCCCATACCGCCTTTCTTTTATATCATTAGCAATTAGGTTTTTTAAACTACATCAACAAAAAGTTTAGGTGGACTGGCACCTGAATATAAAATATTGCTAAAGTTTTTAGAAGCATAATTTTCAAAATTTTTCGAGGGAAGAGCTCCCTCCCTTTCCGTAAAATCATCAAAGTTAGTCTAAAATTCTGTTTTTGAAACTTCGATTTCGAGAATTTGCAGGGGATTGATTTTGACCTATTTTTTTTAAACAAAAGAATCGATCTGGGACACTCTCTGACCCTTTAAGTCAATAAAAGTGGCCTATAATTGCGTTTTTAAGGCTTCAATTTCTAGAAATTTCCACCGAGACCTCTGTAAATGAAAAAGTCCATTGATTAATTTCTTGAGTCAACAATTTCTTTGTTGACATGCCTTTGTAGCCTACTTTCCCAGTAAAAGTCAGAAAAAGAAGAAAAAAGCATGAAAGAAGGCTTAATGCATTTTAAAAATATCGCGAAAAACAAAAAGGTCAAAAATAAATAAAATAATTAAATATCGAAAATTTAAAAATTGGAAAGTAAGGTATTTAGATGGGGAACAATGTCTGTCGGTCTGTCTGTCTGCCCCCCCCCCCCCTTAATAACTTTTGAATGACTAGTCCGATTCGAAAAAACTCTTTTTTTGTTCGAAAGATCTCAGCAAGGACACCTCATTCCCATATTTCACTTTTGATTTGAACTATTTTTTGTTCAACTTTGAACAGTTCAAAAAAACTTAACATTAGCGCCTACGGGGAAATTCAAAGCAATTCCGAACTGTTAGGCGAATTTGCTTCAAACAAGCTTCGTAGCGAAAAGCTTTTAATGAAAAACTTGTTTATAAAATATCTTTTCGATTTGAACAATTTTCCGTTCAATTTTGAACAGTTCAAATCCTTTAACATTAGCGCCTATGGGGAAACTGAAAGTCAATGTAGATTCCGTACTTGAAGGCGGATTTACTTCAAACAAATTTGTTGGAAATAGCTCTTGACGCCAAACTCCAGACATCGACTCCGAGAATTTAGGGGCACCTGACTCCGACTCCTGTGCCCGACAATTAATCGGACTCCGACTCCCCGACTTCGACTCTGACTTCGTAGCTTTGGCAAAAATTTATACACGGAGGACAAATGACTGACTCCGATTCTTCGATATTCGACTCCGACTCCTTTACCCCAAAATGAGATTGACTCTGACTCCTCAGCTATGGTTTTGACTGTGAAATAATTATTGTTGATTTGACTTGTTTTGATTTTTACGCTAAAGTTTTAATTTAGGTATTCGCAACTCCAGAGCTCGAATACGCTACCTTGCGGTGATTTACAAAACTGCCGAAAAAACTAAAACATTGTGTTCCACGTGTTCATTTTGGGCAAAACAAACAGTTTGTTATGTGTATTTTTTTTTTTTTTTTTATTTGCATAATTCATCATTTGAAACCGTCATTCGCAACAGCGTAACATCAAAAATATTTGATATAAACTGTGAGTACACATTTTATTTATCTTGTTCTGAGTGAATTTAAATAAATATCAGTTTTTCAATTCGATGAAAAAAAGCGGAATAAACAACATTTACTGGACACTAGGGCCATGCTGAAAAATTACTGCTTTTCCTCAACCAAATTCCACATAAATGATTTAAATAACCTTGTTACTATAGCATCCAACTGAAATGGACAGCATGCAAATAAATTTTCTTGAAAACATTTATCGCAGAACAGATTGAAAAATCCAAAAAAGAACGTTAAGAATTTGAAAAATAAAAAATAAAAGCTTGGAGTTTTTATCGCTAAAATATCGCGCAAACTTTATTTTACTGCTCCGCAAAAGCTGTCATTATCGGTAGAAGAGTTTCGCCAAAAATCTGCGTATAGGGTTATGGTTTTAGTATTGTGCGAAAGAATAATCTGTCTTGACAAGATTTTGCATATCAGTTAAATCATTTCCATGACGAGTGAATTAAATGCATGATGATTTTTTTTGATATCCAATTATATAGTCATAGAAATAAATTATCTAGCGTTAAATGTTACTCTAGACAGTCTGTCACGTATGTGCACTATGTGACAAAAATGTCAACAAATGCCGGAAATGTCACGAAATTGGACATAATATGTACTAATGTATAGAAAAACAGTACAAAATGAAAATGCCGTTCGAAGCGAACCAAAAATTTATGAATACCGAATTCAACATCGTGAAAATGGCTGCTTCAGAACAACTTATTGTGTGTTCTCCTTTAATTTTTTACTTTCGTAATACTTTTTGATTTCTAATCTCTTTCTACATGGGTCAGAATAACCAAAAGACTGTGAAAAATCTTTTCAAATGAATAAAGAACAAAAAACCATACATGCGAACAAAAATTTCTGTCATTTCCTAAGTTAAGAAGCAATTTGTACTTTACGGCGTGCGTTTGTTTTAGTTTTTTCATTCGCCATTAGACAGTGACTGCAGCGTCCCCTATAGTTTGTTGGAGTTGCGAATTCAATTTTCGGCGAATAAACTCGAAGTCATTTATGTTTCTACATAAAGATATGCGCAGACGGTTTTTTTTTTTTTTTTTTTTTTTTTTTGACAATAAAAAATATGTTTGAAAACATTTGCGATTTTAGCTATTTTTGAGAATATTGATCAGGTACTAGAAAGTAGTATGTACGGGAAAGTAGGCTCGTCTAGTTCTAGACAGAACTTCTTGTTTTAAACATACTGTAATGCCTTTTTATTTCATTTACTGTACTAAGGATCTGTGTTTCAGTAAAATGTTTGTTTTTTATTAGGTTCAGATTAAAAGTTGGCTTGCTTTTCTTCCTTTTGTACATTGCTATGTCATATGTTATGCATTTCAGTCCTCTATTGTAGCGTAATTTTGTGTCTGACAGATATATTTAATTGTTATTTACTGTACAACCCTTTAGCACTTGCGGTTTTAAAATTTACATGTTTTTTTTTTTTTTTTTTTTTTTGACAAAATAAAAAATATGGCAAAACTTAAGTCGAAACTTATGCAATCTTCCAAACATTTCTTTTCCAAATCCTCCCCTCCCCCCCCCTTTTTTTTTTTTCTTTTCACTTCCAAAAAAAATGGCAACTTCAGCCTCCGAATTTCTGGGCCTGTATTGGCTTAATGTAGTTCCTGACTCCTATTTTAAAAATCCCTTTTACCCTCAGATTTCTGTCCCAAAATTTGTTCATTCACGATTCCTTATATTATGCATAAGTGTCCAAATTTTACTCTTTTCATGTTGAAAACTGTGACATGAGCCTTTTTTCATAAAGATCGAGTTTGTTGAAATTTCTGCCCCTTTTTCTTTTGCTATAATTTGCCGTTATGATTGGAATTTTCTGTAAGCTAAAGATAACCCTGAGTTAATTTATATGTTCAGTATAGTTCTGAGTTTGACTTTATATGTATATTTTAAGTTTTCTATATCAATGTGAAACTTTTCTCATTTTAGATAAATCCTTACATTGCTGGGGCCAATGTCCGGAATCGCTGATAGAGGCGAAAGAAGCTAAAGATTCCTACAAACCTCGAGTCACCTCGTACTTGCGTGGAAAATTTCTTTCTGCCATTGCGTGCGACAGCGAAAACTGCAGCATCCCCGATGATGATACCTCCGAAAATTGAACAACGGACGAAATTGAACCTTCTCTTTTTCTATTTGTTGAAATTGAGAGCAAAATATTGTCTTTTAAGATAAATAAATACCTTTGTGCTGAACAGTAAAGTAAGAAAAAACAACGTCAAAAAAAAGCATAAATTGCCAATTACAGCAGACACGTGTTTCGGCGTTACAGGGAATGCCTTTTTCAATGCAAAAAGTAATGAGCTTATGGATGAAAAGACATCCGACAAAAGCAAAGAGCCTTTTTGCATTGAAAAAGGCGTTCCCTGTAACGCAGAAACAGTTGTCTGCTGTAATTGGCAATTTGAGCTTTTTTTGACTTTTTTCTTACTTTATTGTATTTTAATCTGTTTTTTGTCATCATTTTTATTACACACACATTAATAAAGTAAAGAGCTCTAGCGTCTCATCTGAGTCATTGAGAAATGTGATGTGAACAGATTTTCAGATCGAGCCTTAAACTTGATGCGATTAATTTCTTTTTATGGGTTTTTTTAAGATACTAGGGGGCTCTGCGCCCTGCTCGTTAACACTCACCAACCCCCAAAGATTGCTTCGCAATCTTATTTGATTCACAAAGATTTAAAGCGTCAGTTAAAAAGAAACATTAAAAACTCATAAGTCCCCTTTGGATCAGAAAGCACCCCTTTCCTGGGTTCGAAAATACCTTGTACCAGCTTGCAGAACCCTAAGGGGCTCCTGAGCATTGCAAAACTGCGGTTTGTATGTTTGAAAAATCGTTTCATGTTCGTCGTCTCTGGTAATATATTTTGCTCTGTAGGTCGGGGCTTGAATTGAATTGAACCTAAGATTTTCCGTTACAATCGAAACCCTTAAAGTTTGTAAATAAGACCGAAGAAACATGCGAATCGAAAAGACGTAACTATGGCAACGCCAAATAAAACATCAATAATTTTAATGGTGATGATATTATTCGATTTTTATTTGTAACGGCTTGTAACATTTTTTCCTTTGGAGTTGGAAGCTTAGTTTTACTACCGTGGGTCACATTAGATCTGGAGTAAAAAAAGCTGCTCTTTTTAGTGGTGTCAAAAAGAAAACTGTGGGAAAATTCCTTCGCTTTTTAATGATAGATTTAGTGAAGAAAATAGTGCCTAAATTTTTGCTAAGCCAAAAAACGCTAATAACTCCTGCCGTATTTAAGTTGAAGCATTGAGACAAATTGCGTAGAATGAGGAAAATTCTACCCTTTCCAACGATATATAAAATTAATATGTGTAAGTAATTTTTCACCCCTTCAATAGGCAATTTACGCGAAATTTGAGCTTAAAAAATTAATTTAAAAAAAATAATTCGAATTTTAAAAAACAAAACCCCAGTGCACACTTCCGGGGCTCGAAGTAATTTTGTGCAAATTTTCAAGGCTATGGGGTCTCCTGGACGCAGGCCCGCCACAGACTTCCAGAATTTCTTTGAAACCTTACTTTTATCTCTACATAGTATAATATGAAGTGTCCAAAAAGCGTCTGTTTGTTTAAACTCGCAAAACTCGAGAACTACCCGGCCGATTTCGCTGAAAATTTCACAGTATTTTTTTTCAGCACTGATAGGGTTTGCAGATCACTTCGAAAAACTTCAACGAGTAGTTCTGTTTTGGTCCCAGGTTCAACTCTAGTATGGAGTATATAGTTGATATGTATCCAAAGTCAACTAAGTTAAACTTCTTGTTTTTATAAGGTTTAAGATCCCCCCCCCCCCCCCCAGAACAGAAATAGATCAGTGGTTAGGGCGTTTGGCGACCAAGTGGAAGGTCCCAGGCTAGTCTCCAGTATGGACCAATATCAATTTAAAAAACTTTTTCACAATTCTTAATATTTTTAGCCCATTTTTTTCTGAATAGTATTAATTTATGCAAGAGAGAAATTTTTTATGTTTACTTAATGATGCTACCTTTAGTTTTTATGGTGTTAAAATCAATATATTCTAAAGGGAATTTTTCGTTATTTTATAATGTTTTAGACTTTCACAACCAGAACTGAAATTAATCGGTGGTTAGGGCTTTTGGCTACCAAGCGAAAGGTCCCGGGTTCGATTCCAGTGGGGATCAATAATCGTTGTAATTTTTTTCTCTCACAATTTTAGATATATTTTAGCCCTATTTTTATCGAATAAAGTTAATTTATGCAGGGAAGAATATTCTATGTTGACTCTCAATGACGCTAATTTCTAAATTTTATAGCGTTAAAATCAATATCCAATACATAAAATGAATTTTGTTTTTATAAAGTTAAAGAATTCGACCACCGGAACCGAAATAGTTCAGTGATCAGGATATTCGGCTACCAAGCGGAAGATCCCGGGGTCGGTTCCCGTGTGAGCCAATATCATCATAATTTTCTTTTTACAATTTCAAATATTTTATTACCTCCATTTGTACCCGACTGCGCGTGCGCGACGTAAAGGAGCGTAATGTGTTTATCAGTCTATGTATGTATGTTCGTTTCTATGTGGCGTTCTACAGGCTAAACGCCTTGGCCAATTTTGGTAATTCTTACGTCAATCGATTTGTCTTAACCTTGGGAGCGTCACTAAACACATGACAGTAATCAAAATTCACCATATCAACAACCAGTTGACAAAACATGGCAATTCGGGATCGGCGCACGTTTGGTGTTGCACACTGTGTCGCACGCTACCTGCGTGCGACAAATGCAGGTAGTTTTCGCTGCCTGAATTTTTTTATTTACTAAGTCTACTAATTGGGCTTCTCATTGGCCGAGTGGTCTAAGTGATTGCTTCTCCCACTTGAGGCGGTAGGTCAAGACACCCTCGCTCCGAATGTACTTCCCGCTCTTTCTGATGCAAATTCTTTCATGTGTTCTTTATATTTATTCTGTACTGTAATAAAAAATATAATATGCGTAACGAAGGCGAGACACTCAGATTGTAGTCCTCATGAAAAAAAAAAACTCTTGCAATAAGCCCCAAAAGAAAGCGAGTCTACTAATTTTCATTTCTAACATGTTGCATTTGTTTTTGCCTTGATTCAAGGGACTGAGTTTCGCGACGTGTACTTTCTTGAGAGGCTTCTGCGAGGCTTTTTTAGTTTTGCGAGAAAGACTTGACTGACGACGTTTCCGATTTCGCGTCATCATGAGTTATACAGACTGTTTATATAGCTGTGCTGGGGCCGTGGTAGCCTGATCGGTAGGGCATTGGACTCGGGGCCGGAGGGGCTCGGGTTCGATCCCCGCTGGTCGAAGACCCACCGTCGTCATTAAAGGGGACTGGGCGACGTTAAATATGCTCGTGGTCTCAATGTCCTCCAAGTGAAACGATACCTCTGGGGGTGCTAGTACCAGGTAGTTATTAGCTCTTGGACTAGTTCTAAATTCTCATTAACTGTTCGATCCGGTGATGGTGCTGCCATCTATCGGTATATAAAATAATGGAGGCAAGGCACTTAGTATGCAGTCCTCGACATAAATACAGTTGTAGTCAGTTGTGACTCTTGAATAGAATAGAATATACCTGTGCTGTGGTTGACTAAATTTTTGCCGAAGGTCACGCACATTGTTGCTTTAAGCCGAGTTAGGTCCCTAGAGAGACTAATTATCAGTAGTTTAGACCACCACAAGTTACTTAATAAGCCTCACGATACAAACTCTCCCAATGAAATGACAAGGTTGCGAAATGTACCGTCTTATAATTATAATAACTAAGTCAATGAAAGTTAACTAAAAAGTGTAAAATAAAAAGTTATTAAAATTAAAACAAAAAACCCGACTGCGTAAAAACCAAAAAAACTAAAAAGAAAAATGTATAAATCCAGTAGTTTAGAATGTTACGTACTACTGAATAACTACACCGTTGAAATAGTTGTATAACCGTACACAGATAAGGCAAATCATAAATTCAAAAGCAGAATAGAAGGATCAACAGTCGGGGCCCATTCAAATTTTGCAGAGTTCTTTGAATCAGAAAGGAATGGGCCCCGACTGTTGATCCTTCTATTCTGCTTTTGAATTTATGCTTTGCCTTATCTGTGTACAGTTATAAAACTATTTCAACGGCGTAGTGATGCAGCAGTACTTAATAACATTCTAAACTACTGGATTTATACATTTTTCTTTTCAGTTTTTACGCAGTCAGGTTTTTTGTTTTTATTTAAAAACTTTTTATTTCTGAATAGTAATAATTTTTGCAGAAAAGAAAATTCTACGTTGACTCAATGGTGCTACCACCAGATTTTATAGTGCCTAAATCAATATCAACTAAGGTGATTTTTTTTGTTTTTATAAGGTTTAAGATCTCACCCAGTGGCGGCGCTAGGCGTCGGCGACTGCCGACGGCCTCGCGCAGATAGGGCCTCGCAAAATTCTCAAAGGTTTTAAGAAATTTCCATGTTTTCAATTGAAGCTCTTATTAAATGCAACAGACACAAAAGTAATCAAAATAGTGCGTGCAGCGGAGACTTCACAGAGCCAGCTTTAGCAAATGCGGGGCCCAATTCTGTAGGAATCTGAATTTAAAATATTCACTAGCTACCAGCTTATTGATCCCCCCCCCCCCCCGTTGTATTTATTTTCTTTTTCTCTTGTTGAAAAATTAGAAAATATTCAAAATGCTGCTCCTCCGAACACACACCCCTCCATACACGCGCGCACCGATAGCATTATGGAGCATCTGAAATTTCGTTTCGAGATCTTAAATTTCGCGATATATCCAGCTTAAAGCCCCCAAATACTAAACAACATCGAAAATCGCTTAAAATTGTGTTTTTGTAGCTTGAATTTCAAAAATTACCGAACCTAATATTACAAAATATGGCCTTAGAATCGCATTTTTAAGGCTTGAATATCAGAAAATATTCATGCAAGGGTCCCCATACCGCCTTTCTTTTATATCATTAGCAATTAGGTTTTTTAAACTACATCAACAAAAAGTTTAGGTGGACTGGCACCTGAATATAAAATATTGCTAAAGTTTTTAGAAGCATAATTTTCAAAATTTTTCGAGGGAAGAGCTCCCTCCCTTTCCGTAAAATCATCAAAGTTAGTCTAAAATTCTGTTTTTGAAACTTCGATTTCGAGAATTTGCAGGGGATTGATTTTGACCTATTTTTTTTAAACAAAAGAATCGATCTGGGACACTCTCTGACCCTTTAAGTCAATAAAAGTGGCCTATAATTGCGTTTTTAAGGCTTCAATTTCTAGAAATTTCCACCGAGACCTCTGTAAATTTTTTCCCCTAACATCAGCAAAGAAAGCCTAAAATGGCGTTTTTAAACTAAAAATTTTAAAATTTTTCCGGGGGAGGACCCCCGGACCCACCTTTCTATCAGGTCATTTTTCCTCTTTCAATGTGCCGCCCCCTCCCCCCACCACCAAGAAAAACTTTTTGATTGCGCTACTAGTCACGAAATGTTTTTGTCCTAGCAATTAAGTGAATTGGAAACTATAAGTGCCAATAGTTAGTACAAAAATTAATTCCGTGAATTCAATGATTTGTCTGAAAATATTTTATGATTAAAAGGGCCTCGCAAAACTGCATCGCCGACGTCTACTTTTGCTCTCGCGCCGCCACTGATCTCACCCCCCCCCCCCCCCCAGAACCGAAACAGATAAGTGGAAAGTCCCAGGTTCGACTCCAGTATGAACCAATAGCAATTTAAAGAAAATTTTCACAATTCTTAACACTTTTAGCCCCATTTTTTTTCGAATAATATTAATTTATGCCGGAGAGAATTTTTTAATGTTTACTCAACGATGCTATCTCTAGATTTTATAGTGTTTAAATCAATGTATTCTAAGGTTAATTTTTTTTGTTATGTTTAAAACTTCGACAACCATAACCGAAACAGATTGTTGGACTTTTTTTTTTATATAGTTCAAGATTTCGACCACCGGAACCGAAATTGTTCAGTGGTTAGGGTGTTTGACTACCAAGCGGAAGTTCCCGGGTTTGATCCCAGTGCGACTCATCATCATAATTTTCTTTTAACAATTCCAAACAATTTTTTATTCCCATTTTTTCCGAATAGTACTAACTTATGCAGGAAAGAAAATTCTTTGTTGACTCAATGATATTACCTCTATATTTTAGTGCTTAAACCAATATCAACTAAGATGAATTTTTTGTTTTTATAAGGTTTAAGATCTCGCCCCCCCCCCCCCCCCCCAACAAAGAACCGAAAGAGCTCAGTGGTTAGGGCGCTTGGTGACCGAGAAGAAGTTAACAGGTTCGGTTCCAATATGGACCAGTATTTATTTAAAAAAAAAATTCCAAGTATTTTTAGCCCCATTTTTTTCCAAATAAAATTAATGCAGGAGAGAATTTTAATTAGTCAGCTCAGGCTTTGTCTAGTGGCTGCAGGGCATGACTCACTTTTGACGGTAGGCAAATGATAATCAATAGCATGATTTACAGTGTCACAGTATGTCAGATGGCTTGCATGTCTTTTCAGATGAATTGAGAAAAGTTTGAACCATTCTTCAAAGATTGTCTTCTATCCAACCAGATTTAGTGCAACCATAAGCAACTCCATAGCATAAGGATTTCAGAATATAAAACTTTCGATAAAATGAACAACTTACTTCAAAGAAAAACTTTTAATTAGAAAAAATATCAATTCCACAGCCTATGTCATATTATACCCATTCCATCCCACTTGGAAAAATTGTAACATTGTATTTCTTAAAATGTATGGGATTTTTCTTTTCTGTTTCTTTCAGTTGACATAGGCGACTTCCTTAAATGAAAATAATAGTAATATAATGCTATCAAATTCAAACAAAATGCTGGAAACAAAGTTTCAAAGATATCTGTTAATTTTGATTTTTACCTTTTCTTTTTTTCCCCCCGTAACTCAAAGATTAATAAACTACCCATTCCACCCCACCTGACCCTATTTATTGATAAAAAGATCGGTGTTTGAAAACATCCATGTTTTTTTGGTCTATGTATCAGTATAAACACCATCGATGTTGTAATTCCTTACATCGTCACACCTGTAATTAGCACCCATGTAATATTTATTAATAGGCATGTGGTTGAAAACATTTAACAAGTCATTTCCCGAAACTTTTCATCATTATTAGGGTTTAAATATACTCACAAATGTAAAACATATTAGATTTTTTCATAGGTAAGTGTTGCTAACATACTGTAGCATACATCAGGCTTTAAAAAAAAAAAAAAAAAAATGATGCTTAAACTTATTACTTCTGCAGAAAAAAACAATCATTAACTTTTTATTTACTTTTACACTCTTAAGTTTTATTTACATTTACAGAAAAATAATAATAGTAAAAAGGCTGAATGCTCTATGTTTATTAAATATCATCTTCAGAATATTGCAGCTGCAGCAGAAAAGTGTGAAATATAGGAGAGTGGGTTGAACTAAACAAAGTTTTCGTAACTACTTAAAAAACTTGAACTCAGCAATAACGAAGCAAGTATACATTATGTTATTTTATTACAAAGAATTATCACACAGAAAAAAGCCAATTTATATAAAAAACCTCCATAACATCGTAATTACAGAAAATATGTTATAAAAATATGAATCGAAACTGTATCCAATCACAATATTTGAATTTCAGAGCTTCTCAGTAACAATAAGTCACATCACACTTCATCCACCTGAAACAGAAAATGAATAATCAGAATAGCAATCATTTTCCGGACAGAAAAAAAAATATATATGCTTTTATAAAATTTCTAATGCTACATTTACATTTTTTAAAAATATGCTAGTAGAGGCTTTTTAAAAATGAACAAATTGGAAATTTGCTTTGAAAATTACAGTACATAAAGAAAGAACATTGTATTTTATAATAAAACTTGCATTGAAATAGTATTTTTCATTTTTGGCAGTTAACTTTCGCTTTACAAATAAGTGGATTTTATTTATTGATTTTATGGGACAAAGCGAGAAATAAAATATTTTTGTCATGAGATATTTTCTATGATTATAAAAAATGTTTTTAATCAAATGATACACTAAATAAAGTTGGCCTTCTACGCCTGTGGACCCAGGTTTTGGCCGGCCTGAGGTAACCAGTCGGTGGATTTTCGAGATGCAGAAAATCATCAGCGCTCATGTCGTATGATTATGCAGCACGTAAAAGATCCCTAGGGTATTTGTTTGGCTTAAAATTCTCAAGGCAAAATTAAATTCCTAGTGCAATTTCGCATCAAATCCTAGGTGCCTCCATCTGGTGAGAACTGGGCATCAAAAAACTACTGTGTCATGCATTCGTGCCTTAATGGTGACACATGAAAGACTGATGCATTGTTGGGGAGCGCACTAGGTCTGGTTGTGGCCCAGACGATTCTTGAGGAGGGTATCTTATACATCCCCATTGGAAACAAAAAAATAATGAATAAATATTGAAGAGTTTTAATTAATGAACATTTGATGATATTCTCCGAAATGTTCATTTAAAAAATATTTTGCTTAAAAAAAATGTTAATATAAACCAATGACATAAAAAACTTCCTTATGTAATAGTTGGTAGGGTTAAGAAAGGAAATTCACAATATTTATCGAGGCAAGTACTTTCAGTACTTGTCTTGGTAAATATTTAAAAAGATTAATTTTTTAATGGTTGTTGTTTTACATGATACTTTAACAAAAATTATTTTTTAAATCATAGACAGGGGTGGAAAATCAAAAATTCATTTCTGTATCAGCAAAAATGCCAATTTTTTATCAGAAAGAACAGTTTTGTATCAGATTGATCAGTTTTGTATCAGGTGAATTCATGGTTTCGTAACAAAATTTTTAATTCTGAACACTGTCACTACACAGTTTGAAGCAAATACAAAACATTTGTAGCAAAAAAAAAAAAAAAAAAAAAAACATAAGTAATTAAAGCTTCATTTGGTAGCAATATTGTAATCCGGTAAAGTGCAAAAATTACTTTCGATTAATCATAATACATACCTATTTAGAATTTTAATTTAGTTCTGTGGTATTTGCTAAAGTTGATAGGGTCATTCTACAAAAAACGCCTTTTTTTACGTCCAGGGTGGTTAGTTTCAAAAATATTTATTTTTAAGCACGTTTTTATAAGATTTAGAAAAGTATAACAAATTTTGAAAATGATCAATACAAATTTAATGATGTTATGAAAATTTTTAAATGTTTTTTTCACTGAACGGAAGGATACATGTCCCAACGCATCTCTTCCCACGCACTTTTTCATTTATTTACTCAATACAAAAAGTATAACAGATTTAATAGTGAAATACACATCATTTGATATTTTTTTAATAGGTTAAAAGCATTATGTTGCAAAATAAAGAAATATATAGCATTCATAATCTTTTGAAACACTGTCACAGTCTTTCTTGTATCCTCCGTTCAGAATTTAATTAAACAATAGAATTTCCTATAGACGGCAATACTGGCAGCTCATTACAGAGGTTTAGAATCACAAGTTAGCCCTTTTCAACTCCGGGTCTTCATAGTGAAGCTAAAGAAATTAGTGTGAAAGAATTTCAGCATTATTCTCTTGGAAGTCAAATAGGTCCTTAACTTTTTAACTCAAGAACTAGGATACAAAAGAAAGAATTGTTTCTGTACAAAAAAAAAAAAAATATAGTTAAGAATCACTTTTTTTAAAGTAAATTACATAAGTATTTGTATTCTCCATTTCTGTATGATATTCTGTATCACAGATGTAATGGAGGATATACAATGAGAAATAGAGCATACAACTTTCTTTAAATCCATTTTAAGAAATATGTGTACATTTTAATCAGTTCAAATCTTTTTCCTTATACAAGATGTAATGTTTATTTATATGAAAAGTTTAAAAATAACATTTTAAATATATATTTACTCTATCCATTACCCTCCGTTCCCACCCAAAATTTTAGCTACAAAAGAAAGTTCTAAAATAATCAATCAAGAATGTGACTAACTATGTGAGAGTAAAAAGGTGCCTAAAAGGAACAATATAAAGTAACTTTTTTAAAAAATTGAAGATTTTTTTTTATGAATTCCAACTTCAAAAACTTACGTTTTTTGTATAATGACCCATAGGCCAAATTTGACCATGTTCTATATTACCAACCATGATATGTGTTTAGAGTGGTATTTTTCTACACTCAGAATTTGTTAAGCTGGAAATATATGAACTACCAAACATGATATAATAAAAACTTTCATATAATTCTACACCAAAATTTGATAACTCTACATATCATGTTTTGTTTTTACTCTCTTGAAAAGATAACAAATTTAGCATATTAACTTTTAGCAAACAGCTACAGAGTTGTTTCTTAGCAGTTGTTGCATTTGTCATATATTTATATATAGCATTACATGACACAGACAATGACTAAAGCATTTCAATTTAAAAATACCTTTTGTATGTTTATTACATACAAAGCTAAAGAGAGAGAAAAACCCTTCAAAAAACATATTTATAAGCAGCTTCTAATTATTACAAAAAACAGAAGGGAGAGGGGGAGGAGATGCTAGTATAAAGATTCTCTTTTACTTTGGTTATTTTTTTTTTTTTTTTTTTTTTGTAATTGATTTAGTTGATTTGAAAAGCTAAGTTTTTGGGTGCAAAAGGCATTTCTTCAACAGAAAGATTTGAAAATAAAAGTGAAAAAAATGCCAAGAATTAGAGATTTATCTAGAAGAAATAAAAGTTTTTATAACTCAACATGTCCCCCCCCATGAATTAAATTTAGAAACCATTACATCAGTAAGTTGTTCACACGTACATAACCAAATTTATAGACCCTGTTTAAATTTTCTAGTCTTGTATCAATATCTGAAATTTTACTTTTAATACTAGAAAATAAATAAATAAATAAATAGATAAAAGTTCCTCAAGCTTTAAAGACTACTTCAGGACTTAGAATTTGAAGATTTTAAAAATCCTTTAAAAAAAACTAAAAGTTTTAAAATTTAAATAAACAACTACTCAAGAAATTACTTATCAACTGTTGTAAATCAAAGTAATGACAGTATAGAGGGCGCTGACTGCTCCCGATCTCTGATGTGCGTAATTGCGATTGTAGAATAGAACTTTGTGTTGTTAAGTGTAGATGTGTTGTTATTGTTGTTTGAAAATAAATATGTGGTTTTAGAAATGGTGTAAAAAGGTAACGAGGCAATTTTGTAGTGGATTAAACAAGAACTGGATGAATAGTCAGAAATAATATCAACATTTATATGAAAAGAGAAATCATTGATTTTTTTTCAGACTAACATTACTAAGTTTTATTAAGCAGCTCATTTTCAGGAGTAACATTTCATTGGCTGAACAAAATTTAAAAAAAAAGAAAAGATGTGGACTCCACGTTACTGTTAAGTATGACGATTTACACATTACCTGCCGTGACTACATATATTTGCATTACATTTAACCTCACTCAATGTCGATGTGTCACTTTTGATTAGTTCGAATTTCACCAGGAACCAGAGAAAATTTTATTACTTAACATCGGTAGTACCCGATAGATAATGTATTAAATAAACTATGTTTTGTTTTGTAATTTAAACGTAATAGATGCAGGTATGAATGGCAGCAAGTAGATAATGTGCAAAATAAACTAGTTTTTCAAAAATATTTTAAAAGAAATGGATGCTTTTATATGCGGCAGATAATACTGTTTAAATGCAGTATTTTAAAAAATAAATTTTAATACTTTTATGAACTCTTAAGACACTTTTTTCATTCATAATAATTCAGTTATAAGTAGGAAAATGTGGGGCAAAGTGAAAGTTAAGATAATTTTTTACTTTTTTCAAAATGAACAAATTGGAAATACGTGCTGAAAATTAGGGTGCATGAAGAACAATGTATTTGAAAACAGAACCTGCATTGAAACATTATTTTTTATTGTTAGCAATAAATTTGTACCTTCGAAAAAAGGTGGAAATTTTTCACTTTTTTTATCGGGCAAAGTGAAAAACAATACTTTTTCTACTGAAATATTTTCTATTTGATTATTAAACATATCATTAATTACATAAATGAGTAAAATTAAAGAAAAGAATTAATGAAAAGGAAATGTGAAACAATAAACGAATAAATAAGTTATTAAATGAGAAAAAGTAAATGAAGGAATAAAATTGTGACTTAAGAAAAAAATAAGAAAATGAATGAATTAATAAGGAAATTATTAAATGAAGGATGGTGAAGGACATAACTAATGAATGAATATCTAAGTGATTTGATAAAGGATTGTATAAGTAAATGAAACAAACTTTACACTTTGCCCATAGGCTTTGTCCGCATGCATTTGACTAACTGTACAAAGCATTTAAAATATAAATGAGCATAATATTAAGCAAATAAATACTACACCAAATATTGGTAGGTGTAAATTAATATTTAAAATGTTAATAATAAGAACTTTCTCATTTTATAATGACAAAGTTAATTTTTGACTTATAACAAAATATTGCAATATGAGTATCAATTTTTGATAAATGGCTTGTATTATCATATTCTTTGATTTTCAGAGGGTTTTTTTTTTTTTTTTTTTTTTTTGACTGGAGTAGACTACATACATTAGTACATAGTTAAAATATTACTAGATAGAGGAGCTAAAAGCAGATTCCCCATTCCACTTTGACCTGCTATTTCACTTTTCCCCACATTCCCTAACACCTTAATTTTATTCCAAAACAAGAAATAATTATAAAATAAGAAATAAAATAAGCCAATTTAAGTTGACATAGGTGAAAATTACTTCCACTTTTCAAAATCGTTGGAAAATTTACAGGATGCAAAAGGATTGAAATTTAAAGCACAGCACGCAATTTTTGGCAAATATAAACGATTCTTTACCCCCTTTTTTACTTATTTGCTTCTTATTACCTTTGAATGACAAAAAGTAACTCAAAGGCTTTTTTTTCTTGTTGTGCATGTTTTTGGGAAATAAAATCGCATTTTTGGCGCAAAAATCGCGAATTTGGCCATTTTGTATCAAGGTGTATCAGAATTTGTAAATTGGCACAGTTTGGCAGATTTTCCACCCCTGCATATACTAAAGAGCAATAAGTTGATGATTAAATACATGCACTGATATTTTAAAATTTGTGTAATTTATTTTTTAAATTCATAGTTTTAATCTATACGTTCTATAACTGCAATAAACAGAAACTAGAGTAGCTTGACAATTTTTAGAAACAATTTACCTAAAGTAGTTTGGTGGTAATTTAGTTTTATATCGTGGTATGACACCATGGTCATGAGAAGAAAACCTTCGCAAAGATGTAAAAGACTTTTACATGATAAACTTACAAGTGATAAAACTAATAAGTCAATAAAAAACAGGGTTAGGTTGCTTAAAAACCTAAAAAGCATATGTTTTTTGATTAAAAATAAATATGTTTTTAAAATGATATTTATCTTTTAGAACAAAGCCTAATGACAATGGAAAAAAAGAGTTGGTTTCAAAATTGTGAAAATACATTTATAATTGGCTCTTACTTTGAGTCAAGATGCCCTTAGTTCTTTACCAACTTCAAAGATTTTGAAATTATATAACTTAACATCCTTTTAATCTTTCAAATAAGTTCATACAACTTCGGCTCTTTGTTTAACAGCTAAAAAAATAAAGACCATTGATTATTCTTTCAGGAAGATAAAACATCGAACAAAACCTCAGTATGGTTGCGTCAATAAAGCAATGCTTTTTTGCTGAAAATAAAAAGATGTAAGCAATGTTATTGAAATACGAAAATTGCAAATCACTGCATACACGTGTTTCAGAGTTACAAGGAATCATTTTAACAATACAGAAGAATATCTGAATACAGCTCTTATCAGATGCTTGTTCATCCACTAGTCTTGAACACTGAAAGAGGGACATTGTTTTCATCTTTTTACTTAGAGGTTTGTAAATAAATATTGCATGATAAAATAATTATACAGTTGGGTCTATGTTTAACAATGCTTTATTTAACGATTTTCTCTATTTAACGACGGCTTTTCTCGATCCCAGATGGTTCACTATAGTGTTAAAAGCATTCTAGTTAAGGATGCTTTCTACTTAAGGAAGATTTTTTTGTGGTCCCGAGTTTTGTAAATAAATATTGCATTATAAAATAATTATACAGTGGGGTCTCTGTTTAACAACGCTTTATTTAACGATTTTCTCTATTTAACGACGCTTTTCCCAGTCCCAGATGGTTCACTATAGTGTTA
Source organism: Uloborus diversus (assembly GCF_026930045.1). Taxonomy (NCBI): domain Eukaryota; kingdom Metazoa; phylum Arthropoda; class Arachnida; order Araneae; family Uloboridae; genus Uloborus; species Uloborus diversus. The sequence goes on along the minus strand of NW_026558065.1, from coordinate 76,190 downwards.
AAAGCATTCTAGTTAAGGATGCTTTCTACTTAGGAAGATTTTTTGTGGTTCCTTGAAAGTCGTTAAACAGAGAGCCAACTGTATAGTTAGAAATTGGTGCAGATGAAAATGTTACATAAATGAACTAAAATACAAGTTTTTCAAGTGATTATCGAGAAGAACATAAGGGAAGAAAACATCGCATGAGTTCAGAATCTGTTGCTCATAGCTGCAAAGGAAAACTCACTTTTTAAATTCTACTTTCTGTTAAGAGCTATGAGCAGCAGTACACAGGGGAGTCTCTCTACACAAATTTTTAAGCTGTTTTATTTCTCATGAAATTCAGCTTGAAAGATATAGACTAATTATTGAGAATAGAATCACATCTTTAGTTTTAGTATCATTTACGCAAAAAAGTTGCCATGAAATAACATCTATTAACTAGCATTGATGTTTCAATCTTTTGTATTTTAAATTACATCACGTCTTTCCACCCTTCGTATCATTTAGAGATGTACCAAGTAGCACTTTGGCCGAGTAGCCGAGTACCGAGGCCTTTCACTACTCATCCGAGTTACCGAGTACCAATTATGTTTTAAGAAGAACCACCGACACACATGTGATGAATTTTGAACTTATTGGAATAGTAGTATAGACCTCCTTGTCCATATAATAGTTTTTAAAACTGAATTCCTACTAAAATTCAATTACGCATTATATAAACAATTTTGTTTGTGTCAAAAATTTTACAAAAAAATTATTTTTAAAATTAAAAATAAATAAATAAAAAGTATGATTAATCAAGTTGGAATTAAAACAAATTACAGTAAAATCCCTCTAATGCGGACACTAACAGAACAATTTTTTTTTGTCCGCAATAGAGAGGTGTCCGCAGGATAGCGGTTTAATAATGTTATTTGTACTGGAACTGGGGAATTAAAAATTGTCCGAATAAGAGAGGTGTCCGTTAGGAGGGGTTTCACTGTGCCAAAACACATGTCTGCAGTGTTCCTGCACTGTACTTTTAACGTTGCTTTATTTCCTTTTATTTTTTAAGCAAAGGTATTTTTATAACTAATTTTTGTTTGTAGCAAAAATCCATTTTTAATATAAAAATTCCATATTTTCTATATTTTCCTTTTTTGCATAATTTTTAATAAATAAGTTTTATTAACTTTGGGGACATTAAAATAAAGATTTATTCCATTGAAGCATTACAAACTTCATTATTCTCAAAATTTAAATTTGACTTATAAATTTTAATTGTAAATGATTGCAGAATATAATGCTTGCTCTTGTTTTTTATAAATTTTATTACTGCTTTGGACAATATTCAATTTTTTGCAACTACTCGGTATTGACCGAGTATCTGATCAGAATTTGGCTGAGTATCGAGTACTTGGCAAATTGACCGAGTAGGCCAAGTACCGAGTAGTTACCGAGTACTCGGTACGTCTCTAGTATCCTTTAATTTAAAAATGTGTTTTAATGATTCAGGATCATTGTATTATAGGGTCATTCCTCCAAAATGTCAACCTGTAGGCCAAAATTTCAAACTCAATCAATATTAATGTCTTATACATCATTTTAGAGATAATTTTTAATTTTCTAATACTGTAAAAGGTTTCTACAAGATGGCTGCCATGCGTAGAATAATTACTGCTTGAAGATCTTTAACAACAATATGTAAATTTTAACTATAAAGCATTCAAGAAAAGCGACCTGTAATTTTTTAAGCATACAATTGATGTAATTTTTTTTTTTTTCAAATTATCAAATTTTGATGAAATTTTTAAAAAAATTTCCAGTTTTTATGCAATAATGGCCACTTTCAAGGCGACCGACACCGCAAGATATGTTTTGCAGTCGAAATCCTATTGCATAACCAAATGTCTCTACAAAAGGCAGCACTATTACTTAGAGTTTATCAGATTTTGATTTTTTCCACTCCACCCTAGTGCACAGCCATAATACATTTCCTTTTTATTTGACCAACTATTTTTATTCAACTAGGCATTTTTAATCTATATTGAAATTGTTACATCACTAACAATTTTATGAAAATAAATTTAAAAAAGATATATCATATAATTATACATTGTATCAATAAAATATCTAAATATAATATAGAGATATGGTATATTCCTTTTGTATATTTTCAGTAAAAAATGAATAATATTCATATGATTAATGAAAAAATATCAAAATATCAGATATATATACAGCGATACATATCATGATATATACTGACTGAAATATATCAGTGAACCCTGACTACAACACATGGTAGTATTTTTGCTCTTTTATAACTACTATGAAATGAATAACGTTAAAATATATTTAGTCCGCTCGGTCATGCTAGTTTTTAGAATTTACTTTCAATAATTCCAAATTGCATCACATACTTACATTAGAAGAATTAGCAAAAAAAAAAAGAGACAAAATTAAGAACTAAAAACTAGAGACGTACAGAGTAGCACTTTGGCCGAGTACCGAGTACTCGGCCTTTCACTACTCGGCCGAGTTACCAAGTACCAATTATGTTTTAAGAAGAACCACCGACACACATGTGATGAATTTTCAACTTATTGGAATAGTAGTACTCCTTGTCCATATAATATTTTTTAAAACTAAATCCCTGCTGCAATTTAATTACGCATTATTTAAAAAATTTTGTTTATGTCAAAAATTTTACAAAAAAATTTTTAAAATTAAAAATAAAAAAATAAAAGGTATGATTAATCAAGTTGGAATTAAAACAAATTATACCAATCTATTATAGTTCTAGTCCGCCAAACATAAATAAGTTTTAAAAGCAAATAAAACAAAGGTGCAGGAACACTGCAGACACCTGTTTCTGCATTACAAGGAACGTCTTTTTCAGCGCATAAAATGTTAGCTAAAGAATGTAAAGACATTTGACAGAAGAATCCGACTTTTGGCGGATGCCTTTAAATCCACGAGCTCCCATTTTGTGAATTGAAAAAGGAATTCCTTGTAATGCCAAAACACGTGTCTGCACTGTGCTTTTAACATTGTTTCATTTCCATTTATTTTTTAAGCAAAGGTATTTTTATATTTCTTATAACTAATTTTTGTTTGTAGCAAAAATCCATTTTTAATATAAAAATTCCATATTTTCTACACTTACTTTTTTTGCACAATTTTTAATAAATAAGTTTTATTAACTTTGGGGACATTAAAATAAAGACTAATTCCATTGAAGCATTACAAACTTCATTATTCTCAAAATTTAAATTTGACTTGTAAACGATTGCAGAAAATTATATATGCTTGCGCTTTTTTATAAATTTTAATATCTGTCTTGGACAATATTCAATTTTTTGCAACTACTCGGTATTGGCCGAGTATCGGATCAAAATTGGGCCGAGTACAGAGTACTCGGCAAATTGTCCGAGTAGGCAGAGTACCGAGTAGTTACAGAGTACTCGGTACATCTCTACTAAAAACCTTACACAATTTCAAGGCATACAAATGGGTTGAATATTTTTATACAGAGCAGTAAAAAACAGCAATAAACAGGCACAGCTTACCCTCACAAAAAACATAGGATCACCATTTTTCATCATCTCTTGAAAGCCTCAAACAGGATTGACAGTTCCTTATCTATATGATTGAATAAAAATGTTTATATCAGGATTGGTGAATTTTTGACATTATTATTTGGTATTTAATCACGATGCAAAAAACATATTTTTCACATAATTTATACAACTGTCAAAAGTTTAATACCCTGTACCCAAGCTGTAAAACGTTTTTTAAACAACAGCTTTACAATTACAGCTTCTCATACTTTTGATTTTAGACACTTAAATAAGTTTTAAAACATTAAAAAGAACATATTCTATCCAAAGCCGAAAACCTAGTTTTGGGTTAACAAGATCATATGAAATGGAAAATTGTTAAATGCTGCAAAAATAATTGAAAATTATAAATACATTTATTGTCATCAGGGTTCATACTCTATTCGAATGAAAAAATTCCATGACCTCGTTACATGAAGAGAATGGTACTATTTAATATCAAACTTGCCGATTTTCGGAAATGAGCTTTAGCAAATCTTCTACGTTAATGCCACTTTTTTTTTTCAAAGCACTTACTTGTGATTGAAAAATATCAGTGTACACCTAAAAAACTAAACTATTCTTCCTTGTCTTCATCATATAAATTTTCGTAAAGGAAAGATAGTGAATGGAATATAATAATACTTAAAATAAAATCTGCTAGGGTTTTTTTTTTTTTTTTTGTAAACAGGCAATGATAATGAATAGGACAAGTTGAATGAGTCTTTACTAAGTTTCAATAAATTGCTTCAAAAGTTGCCATTCAGTGTCAACAGTGCACTTAATCATTCACATAATTTAACAATATTTTGGTTCTTTAACCTAACGCCACATTTTTTGGTAAATTCATGTTTCTAAACCAGATAGTTATATTTAAAAAAAATTCAGTAGTGAATAAATCTTCTGATTCAAATGTACTTGTTTACTTATTTGAACATTTTCAAATGCATATAAATTAATAGACTCAGAAATTCCAGAACATAGTGTTTGATTCCTGACATTGAACGTAGCAGTCAGGTGCATGAATTAGTTTTGCAGACCGACCAAGTAATTGGCAGGTGCGGGTCTATGATGGTGTTGAATGTCAAATACAGGCCAACAGTATGTGGGGCACTAGTGTTTTAGCGTATTAAAATTCCCCTATATCTGCATTCTATTGCCTGACTAAAGATTTTTAGTTTCTAAAACCTTCAACAAATTTAGTTAAACTCTGATAAGTTCTATAATAAAACGCTTTTACGAGGGATAGAAATGAGAAACAATTGAATTGCGTTTTTTAAGTGGGCGTGGCAAAATCAAAAACGTGCAAGTTTGCTACTACAGAATATAAAATATAAGAATTGTTGAAAATAATGGTAAATTCAAAATGAGTGATGTCCAAGCAGTAAAATCACATTGCAAAAAAAGACGAGCGGTTGCTACAGAAGTGGATGCAATGAGATTGATAAATTCAGATTTGTTTTACGGGGTGATTTCAGGATCGTTCAATTTTTCAGTTTTTTAATAGCGTTTATGGTGCAGTACTGTTAACTCACTCAATATTTCGAATGCCCTTTTAGCTATTGTTACTTTCTCTCAGCCCAGGGCATTTTTCCATGACTTGGAACAAATTTCCATGACTTTGAATGAAAATTGTTATTTTCTATGACTTTCCCAGGCATGAAATTTTTTCCCCCATGTCTTTTCAGGATATCCATGACCTGTGCAAACCCTGTGTCATTCAAGGTGTGAAATTGCAACTAATAAAATATTTCAATTTTATTCATTTTCATACTGTTACATTTGTATTTTCCCCTCCAAAGGATGCAATAAAAAATACTGGTTTTGAAACTTTTCATAACTCAAGTCTACTCCTGAATTTAGATTATATTAATAAAAAAAATGGAAGAGATCCTCCTAATTCATGTGCTGTAGAACAGGAGTCCCCAACCCTATGTCCACAGGCACCACGGCACCGGCTGATCGTCTTATGTTTCCTACCGCTGCATGAGGATAAAAATATGTCAGTTTTAAAGAAATGCAGTGCGAAACTTCTCACATTTAACTATTAGCTATGCAAAAGTAGAAATGACACCTAACATTGTTATAAGCAAAGCGAAATACGACCAATCTCTTTTTTTCTACCGCCCCAAGTTGTAGCTAACCAAATTTCTCACATAGTATGGTTGTGATAAGATTAAGTCTGAGCTTGAGACTACACTTCTCGGGGGAGTCCTGAGATGAGTTGCATTACCTTTGCAGTATTACAGAAGTATCTAAACCTAAATTCATGCTAGTAATACAGTGGATGCCGGTCAATTGAATCAGTGCTTAGAACAAACGTGGTTCATATGAGCGGCGGTTACTGTACCTTTCCTTTTCAGTGAGCACCTCAAGAAAAAATACAAATTTACTAGCAGGGAATGTCATTATATCTCCTAATTACGAAGTAATGGCCAATGAAATGCAATGATAAAAAATCGTATTGACTCTTAAGACTCAGACTTTTAGTTAAAAATATAATTGTTTGTAGATTTTGTGTACAATACTTATTAATTATTTATTTTACATAAAATATTACCAATAACCAACAATTTTTATAGGTTTAATTACATTGCCTTATTAATAAATCAGTTTAAGAAAAAACATACAAAGTGGCACCCGCCATCCGGCTGATATTCTAGATTGTGCTTTTGGGTAAAAAAAGGTTAGGGACCCCTGTTGTAGAATGCCAAAGTACTGGAAATTAGAAGGGCCTTGCTCAAAAAATTTAAAAAAAAAAAAAAAAAAAAAAAAACTTAGGAGTTTTTTCATAAAGAACAGAAACGAAATTTCCCATTAATAAACTTATTTGAGGAAGAGAGATTTAACTGCAACTAAACAGCACAATCAATACAATAGAAAATACATCAAAGATGTATTAACTGTGTAGTAAATTTTGATAATAAGGAATAATTTAACTATGAGTTACCAATTAAAAGGACTTGTAATTACTTTGGTCAAAAAACATATTTAAATTATAACTCAAAGAATATTTGTTATAATAATGCTTATTGCTTGTGATCAGGCTTGAAGTCAATTACGAGAAATCGATTACGATTACAAGCATGAAAAATAGGAAATTATAATTATGATCACAGACCCCGAAGTGGTTTTTTTTTTTTGGGGGGGGGGGAGGAAGGAAGTAGGAAATAAAGAATCAAAAATTAAAAAAGTAGGAAAAAAAATCAATAAAAAAAAGTAGGAAAAAATAGGAAGAGACATTTAAAAAAATCATAGAAAAGCAATAAATTGTCATATGAATATGCAGTTTGCCCCAAAATACTTTCCAAGTTCAAGAGTATTTTTTTTATAACACCATAAAAAATTTGTAATAATAAAAGACCTAGTGCTGCACTCTCCCGGTAAGGTAACAAAATACATTTCGTACTTTGTATTTTACACAAAAAAGGTTGACATTGTTGTGCACAGTTAAGCATTTAATAATTCTGAAGTTACCGTTCGTAAGCTATTTTTGAGGTTGTTGAAAGTTTTCTTCATACATTGCTATATAGCAATGTATGAAGAGCAAAAATAAAGAAATATGAAAAATATCTAAACGGCAGCAGTATTTATTATTAAATATTTATAACTAAATATTTATTATTACATTTTTTTTTATGATGTCATAAAAAAAACTCTTGAACTTGTAAAGTATTATGGCGTAAACTGCATATTCATACGACAATTTATTGCTTTTCTATGATTTTTGTAAATGTGTCAAGGACTATTCGGACACCATGTATAACTGCATCGGAATTCGGGAGATTCTATTTCTTTATTGATTCATTAAAACAGTAGGACTGAAGACGGGGCGATAAAAAGAAAAGTCGATCATAAACGCCGCAAAGGCAAAAAAGTCACTTACGAAAATTTAACTTTTAAACACGCAAACGCGGCAGTGTTCCTTCCAGAAATTACTGTAGTCAGTCAATGAAAAGCTCATTATCCACTTGTTTCTTTTGCTTTTCTTTTTGAAATTGAAACATGCAGAAAATTTAAGCATAAAAACATGCAGAAAATTTAATTATCGGTGTGGCATTGTAAAAATAAGAATCAATGCACAATTAGAAGTGCTATACTAAAAACTGAAAAAGTAGGAAAAATAGGAATTCTTTGAGGTCTGTAATCATCTGCTAAAAAGTAATTACGATTACAGCAAACGATTACAGTTCATAAAAATGTAATCGATTACAATTTTGATTATACGATTACAGACTTGTGATACATACTCATACTTGCTGTAACAACATTTAATTAAACTTGAGATTTTTCTTATAATATTGTGGAGATGATTTCAATGATGATTGCGACTATTGTGTCGTATTAACCTGAAATTTTTTAATATTAATTATATATTTATTTTGAATTATAGAGTTGTTGCAGGAAAAGAGCAAAATATGAAAGATGGGCACATCTAGATAATTTAAAGTACAGTAGACCCTCGTTTTACAAGGGTTTATTTTATGCGGTTTCGATTATATGTGGTTTAAGATTTGACACCTTTATTTTGTTTTACGCGGATGAGTTTTGGTTTTACGTGGATGTGGCAATGCAATCAGATAAAATTCTTCCCTCTTTTAAAATCCAAACTCCAAAAGATTTCAGATTACGAGTCATCAACTGCATTATGGCGTGCTCATAATCGAGCTTGGGCCACTGGAGACATTTTAGGTGATTGGTTCCAGAGCTCTTTCCAGAAGTTAAGTTATTAAATTCACAGTTCAGAACTCACTGGAAGAAGAGCTTTTAGGAGTGACAAAGGAGGCCAAAACCAACAAGGATACTGACGTCGGTGACGCACAACCAAAAACGTTCACATTGAAAATTTTGAGCCATTCCTACACAATAGAACTGATCTTTCTGATTTATTAGTGAAGGAAGAGTCTATCATGGAAATTCTTGACTGTCCATAATCAATCTCGAAACATAAGTTGCTCACTGAAGATTCTTTCTAGTTTTACAAGTTCAAAATAATAATTTAAAAAAGCCCATAAATGAATGGTTTCTTTTGAAAACAGCAGCAACAGGAACGTTACTTAAAATGCGCAATGAGTTAAATTTCAACAAAAAAGACTCTCATTCTACTTTTAAATGTCTTTAACTTTGCCAACCGTTAACAGATGAAAAGGGAAACTGATACATGACCAATTGTGAGCATTAGGGAAGACTTTGCTGAAAGCACCCACGGGGGTACTAACAACCTAATGGCTTATTCAATGGTCCTGGATTCAAGTCGTCTCCTATTGTTGTTCAAAGCTTGTATGCTCGGTCGGCACCGGGGATCCTAGGTCAGATAAGATAGGTCTCGATTTTATGACTCATTTACAAACCGCCTTTGAGGAGCAACTCGAAGTATTTTGCAAGTGTTGTATTGAACTCACTCCATACAATAGTACTACTCGTAGAAACGTGACTTTGATTTTTTCCCTTTCAGCAAGTCAAGTTTACACGATTACAAGGCTTTAACACTAAAGTTATGGAAGGGGTCATTTTGACCCCAAGCAAACTTTTTTTTTGCTAACTGCTCTTCTATATATTTACTAAATTCTTAATCCTTTCTTGACTTTTCCTAAATCATTATGCTGTGTGATACTATATTGTCGCCTCAGAGCGACATTAAAACATCTAATCCGAGGAATAACACTAAGATATTTTACTGTTGCTCTGAGGCTACCATATAGATTTGAAGGAAAAAAATTATTTTGAACCCCAATTGGAAGGTTATACCTAGAATTACGGGAGGTGTCCTTTTGACCCCTTTGAGAAAATAGAAATGCTAGTACATTTCATTGCAATACATTTTTGTTTTGTAAGCTTTATTTGTTTTTGCCAACTAAGCAACGAACAAAAAGTAATAAAAGGGTACATCACACCTACCTGTCACATGATTCGTAATACTGGAAATATACTTTCTAAAGGGAAGAGAACAGTGAAAAGATATTAGGCATATATGAATGATTGTAGGTGATGATTTGTTTTTTTATTCATTTTTGGTATAACACTTCGTTTTATTTACGTGGCTTTTTGTTTTCGAAAAAGCATATTACAGTAGAAGACAGTTATAACGCACACCTTGGGACCAGAGCTTTTGCGTTATCAGGTTTTTGCTTTATATAGATCATTTCAAATTTTGAAACTAATATTCAGAATATATCTATATATTAGCACTTCAAAATGAGATTTATCTGCAATGAGTATTAAAGCACCAATATTACAATTAGTCATTCACAAATAAATATGTTTCTCAATCAAAATCCTGCACTTCTGCTAGCTTCATGATTTGCATAACAGCTGCATTTTCAAGAGCCATCTGATATTTTCTTTTCACTGCGAACACTAATTTTCATTTTAAAATTTGAATTAAGATGGAAAGATGAAAAACTGTTTTAAAATTTAATTTGCCTAACAATTTTAATGCTTGCAAAGCAAAACAGAGGGATTTTTTAAACTTCAAAACATATTGTTTACTTCTGAAAAGTTGTGCATTTTATAGAGAATTGCGTTATATAGGTCGGCGTTATAACGGTCTTCTACTGTATTGTCTTGTAAAAGAGGGCTAAGGCAAGACGAAATTGTAAAAAGACAGCAAGAACTAGACACTCTAGATCAAATGGGGAGGAAATTCATTCAAGCCTCTGGCCAGTATATTATACATCTTCCACAATATTTTGACTGAACAGCTACAAATGCCTGAATTTTGTTCAGGACAAGAACAAATGAAGGTATCGAGGAAAGAATTTTTAATTACGTTCAGCAGAAGAACTCAGAGAGGAACACATACCAAATGTAAACGAACTTGTTCTAGATGTGAGTAAATTTATGTACGTGCAAGATTCAATGGAGTAAAAAAAAGAAACAAATGTCAAACAAAGGAGTGTAAGGGTAAAAAAACTTAACTTTGTGCCACTGTAAGTTATCTGTATGTCGATTTGTGCGTAGAAAATTGGAAAGATTAGCTTGTACAAACAATGCTGTGCAGACGAATAACCTTTTACGTACAATTATTTGTTATTTTCACTTTTAGTTTAAAAAAAAAACATATATCTACTTAAATATTAGGGTTCAAAACTGTTTTCTGCAACATTTGATAAAATATTCACTTCATTTATTGTAAATATCTAAAATGTTCTTAATGAAGCTGAAACAACACTACATATTTCAATCTCATTTAAAAAATATATATATATTTTTAAATATTTCATTATATAGATTTAAAAATTCCCTATCCTAAAAATAAACAGTAATTATTATAAATTAGTTTATTTCACCTTCATTTTAAAAATATGACATTATGTAGGAAACTACACCAATTTCTTTAGCTGGGGTCAAAATGAACCCCCGCCGTATTTCTAGGTATAGAGAAACTGCTGTAATTTTAGTGTTAATTACTATTTATTTTCGTTGGATTACGGATACGATTAAGCAAGAAAAGCTTGATTAAAATTTTGATTACAACTACAAGAGTTATCCCATTGACAGATTACGATTATGATTACACAAAAACGTAATCGATTACGCAGATCATTATGACGTAATCGACGATTACTCCAAGCCTGCTTGTGATATTTACGTACAAAATCAAATATTTAATATCATGAAGCCTATTCATGTGCCTCATGATCAGTCATTGTAAACCCAACACATTAGCTTTATTCAAGCTAAAAAGTTCAAAAATAAAATGAAATGAATGCAAAATAGCATAGTTTAAATGGCAGGTGTTTAGAAGTCCAGCATTCATGCCTTTTTTTCTCCAGATAATTTTAAAATTCAGAAATCGGTCAATAGAGGTCAATCTAAAATTCCAATCTAATTAAAATTTACACTAAGTTAATTTAGAATAATACTTTGCATCAAAACAATTCATAGTTAATACAATTAGAAAAACTCCATTAAATGGTCTGCTCTAGTAAAAAAAGAATCATGTCAGACGGGTTAACACTAGAAAGACGGAAGCGATCATTTTGACTGCAAACGATTTTCAAATGCTCATATTTGCTGCATTTAATTTTCAAACTCTTTTTGCTCCATTGACTTTTCCTAACTATCTATAAAGATCTTACAGCAGTATTTTTTTCTTTAGGTTTATTATTATAGTAGCTATAAATGTTTCTACCTAAAAAAACTGACTACGGTCATTTTGACCACTAAGTGAACTTTTCTTTATGCATCCGTTTTCTTCTTTTTTCGCTTATCAGTTGTGTGTACTATGGACTATTGTTAGTTGTCAGGGTGAGTAATGTTCTTTTGAGCTTGAGTAGTACCTGCTGGTCAGGTTTAATTCTTTTAACTGTTAGGAAAATGTGAAACACCTGCTGGTTTCATGGTTTCAGTTTTCTTCTATCTGCACAGGGAGCAAAGTTGAGAAAGGTAAATTTGAAAAGCATGTGACTGGACACGTGAAATTACTTTGGGTCTAAAAACATGTAAATATAAACAGGTAAATTCCAAAAATGTTTGCTGGAATTCTTTTGTGCAACAAAACATGTGAACACTTGAAGCATTGACGTTTATTTTCTCCGATGATAATGAAGTGCTCAGTCACATAATTAATCTTTATGATGTCGAGAAGAACCGTTGGCTAGCAAAACTTACAGGAACATTATTCCTGAAACTGTTGCAGATTTATCTAAAACAGATTATGGTTCGAATGAACAGTCTGACTTATCTGAACAGAAATATAATCCTAGCGATGAGAATAATTTACTTTCATGAGATTATTACGAATACTTTCGGAGCCTAGATTTGCAGAAAAGGATTGTTCTTCTGAGTTAGAATCAGAAGAAACCTTACTAATAAAAACTGATGCTCAGAATATAAAAAGCAGTGAAAGAAAAGGGGAAATGGGTCCGACACCAGAAAAAAAGTGGAAAATTCCATAAACAGAACTCATATTTCTCCAATTTCCTCTAATGATTTTGAAATTTCTTCCACTGATCAATTTTGCTACATATAAATAAGTATCTTGTTAGTTATTACATGTTAAGAAAATTTCCTCTTTTTTGTGCAAATTTGCTCTTTCTCAATGCCAATTGTGTAAAGCATGTGTATTTCACTTGATCGAACACAAAATTAAAAAAAAAGCTATCTGAGACTTATTTGCAGACTATATTACAATTAAATTGTTAAATTAAACTCTGACATGTTGAAACAAATCTTTTCCATGGTTAAAAATCCCGAAAGGAGGAAATTTCCAATCTTTTAAGTATGGCGGTCAAAGTTACCGCTGCTAGCCTTTCTAGGTATACGCAAAACACCGTCTTTCTACTGTTAACAAATCAAGGAGTTTTATGTCAGTTAATTGTGAATCAAAAGCGGCAGCTTACTGATAGACCTTATCCTTTCAGCAGAATGCAAATGGTTGAAATTGTAGAGATATAATACAGTTATATTGCACGACATTAACGCTAAAAATTATATATTTAAAATGCTTACTTTTGTGACCTGATCAATAAAGTCATCAATAATGCTGAGCTTGCCCTCAATACCACTCTCTTCTGACAGCTCCATTTCACGGGTACTTTCCGAATTTCTGAAAAGACGCATTTCAATCATTTTAATTCCAATAATGCTAAGTTTTCCTATTAGTAAGTGAAAATAAAATAGAGATAAAAGTAACTTTAGTCCTGCTGCAAAAAAGAATAAAGTTCAGTGACCCAGCAAAGTGGGTGGAGGCAGAGGGGTTGGGAGTAAAAACATTTCCACCAGAGGTCTTGGTTGCCAATCTTAATACAGAAGTTAATACGCATGTAAGGACTGTTGTGACCCAAAAAAAAACTCTTTCCTGAACGAATTTCTGGCTGCGCTAGTGCGGAATGTGCATGCTTAAGTATTTACGAATACAAATACAAAAGCAACGACCAGCAACAGGCTCTGGGCCTAGCTAGGCTGGTCCTAGTCAATTCACAAAGCCCAGCGAAGATCAATGGCCCTCTTAAAACTATCTACTCCCTTGCTCATTACCACCTCTTCCGGTAAGCTGTTCCGAGGTTCCACTACCTTGCTAAAATAATGATTTTTCCTAATATCCATGTTAGCCTGAGATTTAAACAGCTTAAAACAATGACCCCTCGTCCTGTTTTCAGTGCTAAACTTCAGCCCCGTAACATCTTTCATTTTAATAAATTTAAACAACTGAATCATATGTCCCCTCGGTCTCTTCTTTTGCTCACGATCGTACATTTTTAGCCTTCTAAGCCTGGAATCGTAGTCTAAATGAGAAAGTCCATTTATTAGCCTTGTAGCCCGCCTTTGAACCCTTTCCAATACATTAATGTCTTTCTTAAGATAAGGAGACCAAAACTGAACAGCATACTCCAAATGAGGTCTTACCAAACTTCTATATAAGGGCAGAAGAACTTCTTTAGATTTGTTTGAAATACATCTGTTGATAAACTCAAGCATCTTATTGGCTTTGTTACTAGCAATGCTGCACTGTTGGCTAAACTTTAAATCCTGACTTATTAAGACTCCCAGATCAGTAACTTTTTCTGCCGGACTAATGGCTGAACCTTACAAACAATAACTTGTACACTTATTTTCATGCCCTAAATGTAACACTTGACATTTCCCAACATTAATAGCCATACCCCATTTATCAGCCCAAAAAAAAAATTCAGTTTATCTTTATTTTTATGTATCATTTACAGCCCTAGGTGCAATAGTTTATAAAATATGAATTTTTAAAACTGGGATCTTCTTTTATGCTAACCCTGTACAATGTTTAACATTGCATAAAGTTTAACATACAGCATATTTGATGCATTATGTTTCATTGTATTGTGCAGGTACATTTGAAAAATGCCATTTCTCCTAGACTAAAAAGGAAATTTCCAGACAAATATATTTTTTTTTACAATCAAGAAAGAATAAGAATACCAACAATGAGTCCAAAATATGTAAACTAGCAACTAAGGAGCTTTAACTTAGTCTCAACTATTTCACTGATGTTGATGGAGATAAGCCTTGAAACCAAGTAATGATCATCCTTTCCGCCTCGAGGCAACAAAGAATTTACTTTTGACTTGTGGCAACAGCGAAAAAATAGAATGAGATTTTGTTTATTACGATGAAGGTGACATGAGAAGAATTTCACCTATTTTGTTGAAAGAAGCTTAATTAGATAGAAGTAAATAATGTGTAAATAATCTCAAATAAATGTGTTTTTTAATATAAGCTTTTCCTTTGAAGAACGTCATGAACTTTAATATTACTGCGTAGACAATTCGGCTCACCAAGTAGAAAAATGTGTTACGAAATGGTAACAGATGTAGTATAAATACAGTAAAACCTGTAAAGTTGACCACCCTTGTAAGTTGACCACCTGTCTATGTTGACCACTTTTGTCAGGAACAGAATTAGTCCTATCTCATATAATGAAGGAAAACCTCTGTAACTTGATCACCTGTCTATCTTGACCACTAATGTACGCCGAATTTGGTTTGCAGTATTGTAAAAAACCCTTTGTAAGTTGACCACTTGGTTTATTTTCTTAAACTTTCTTCAGAAAATCATTTTATTTTATTATCTATTTATTTATTTATTAATTATTATTATTATTATTATTTTCTTTTTGATAGCTTTCCAAGAATATTTTTAATGCTTTGATGACAGACTAGCATCTTACTAGCTAAACAGCAGCATAAAGCTTATGCTGCTCTTTATTCTCCAAACTTGTTTTTCGTTTTTTGTTCTATTTGAGATAGCTTTTAGTACTCTGTTCAATGAAAATAGGTGTCAGTAGAAAAATTCAAAGTATTTTCTCTCAGTTGCAATATGTTGTGGCAATACAGGAATTGTGCTACAAAGAGCAGGCCCGGGTCTATACATTTTGGGCCCCCTGCTACAAAATATGTAGGGCCCCTCCCTAATGGCCAGCAGTGTCTATTTGTAAAGTTTAAGTGCTAGTTTCTTTCTATTTTCCTTCAATTTCTAGGCCCTTTAGCCACTTTAAGGACGCGGGCCCCTCGCACTGCGGATACGCAGATCTGGGTCTGCTAATGAGTAAAGTTACACATTTCTGGTGCTAGGGATTAAGAGATACATTTTAATTTTGCCTTTATGAACTGGGAGAGTCGAGCTTGTTGCTCTTTGTGCTATAAGTTTTACATAAAAAGGCTTCAAAAAGAAAATTAGTTGAGCTTGAGATTAATAAAAAGTATGAAATATTAAAATTATTTGAAAATAGAGAAAGCCAGAGAAAATTAGTTGGCACACATGGAATTCCTAAAACTACAATGTCTAATATAGTTAAAAACAAGGAAAAAATATCAAAATTATTTGAATAGTATTTTTAATTATTGTTTCACTTTCAATGATGTTAAGCAATGAAAATTAGTTGAACAGAAAGAGTAAGGGCAAATTACTCAAAAAACAAAATACATGGCGCCAGAAATGAAAAAAAAAAAAAAAATCATTACCGCCCTTTATAAGTTGACCACCTGTCTAAGTTGACCGCCGAAGTACTGCACCGCAAGTGGTCAACTTACACAGGTTTCACTGTATTATAATTTTACTGCATTTGAGTGAACTCTTATAGCCGTACCATTATGGCTGTTATTCTGTTCCTAAATTTTCATTTCATTATTTAATTCAACATTCATCATTCAATTTCAAGTATTGGTTGAAAGCAGAGCTAATTAATCCTAAATGAGCTAATTAATCCTATACAGAATTTTTGTCTATTTTGGGTTCTTGGACTTGGGGAACCTTTCACTAATTTAGCAGTAAGTTACTACCCTAAGCCAGGGCTAAAGCAGAGCTACATGCAATACACTGACAGCCCAGTTATCCCATCAAAAGACAGCAGTTTTGCCCTTGTAATGAACTCAGCCTGGAATAGAGAATAACCAAGCTGGAGGTAGATGTCATCTCATTGAAGCTGAGAGTGCCAACAAACTGGTAGATAAAGTAAATTTAGCTCAACAGCGAGAGTCCACAGACATGGTGTAGTTAAACACTAAAATAGAAGGCAAAGCTTGGGTACAGTGAAACCTGTGTAAGTTCACCACTTGCGGTGCACTATTATCCTGGTCAACCTATAGAGGTTGATTATATGATAAGATCTAATTCTGTGCCTAAAAACAGCAGTCAACTTAGACAGGTGGTCAACTTAACAGGTTTTACTGTATTTAGCAGTAAGCTACCATCCCTAAGCCAGGCCCCTCTCAGCTTCAATGAGATGATATCTGCCTCCACAGCTTGATTATTTCCTATTCCAGATTGAGGAGTACATAACAAGGACAAAACTGTAGTCTCAGGATGGGATAACTGGGCGGTCGGTTTATTGCATGCACTTTCACTAGTATGCCTGCTAAGTCAGACCTTTACTCAAAAAAAACGGTTGTGCATCCCTAAGTTAAAAGTTTCAGTAAATTTGTAGAACCAACTAAAAGTTTAAACTGTTTATCAAATGTTTCCTAGTAATACATCAAAATATTGTTATAATCTAACTCGATAACAAAATAACGACAAAGTAAATTTAGTTTTTCTCTTTGAATTAATTTTTGACTTCTAAGCAGTAAGTTTCAAAGAATAGGATTTACTATTACGTTTCATTTCTACAGGGGCGGATACAGAAATATTTTTTGGAGGCAGGGTTCGTACTAAATTCCAGAAATCAAATGAAGGAGTTTTAGAGGAGTTTTGAAGGAGTAAAATGTGATTTCGAATGAGTAATTTTGGGCTGTCCTTAAATGATGTCACACTTTTTTTCCCGACACATTTGACCAACTTCATCCTGTGTCACAAAATGTCACACTTCACCTTACTCCTCCCCTTGTCACATGTCAAATTTTTCATATATTGTTATAATAATTGCCTGATTTCACTTTTTATCACCTTCTCACTTCCCCCTTGTCACAATTTTATAAACCCGTCTCCCCCTCAAGGTATGACATCACTTGTGGATGACTTTTTTTTTACATTGTCAAAACTGCAATTTACTAAATAATTGTTCTTTTAACACAATCAGATCTACTTATGTATTTTTAAATATTAAAATAATAATTACACAAAATGACTTTTGCTGCTGAGAGTGAGGTGGAGGGAAAAGCAATAATCATAAAACTACATTTACTTCACTTATGAAATGTCTTAGTCACCTAATAATAATTTCACCTTCAACTTTTTTTGACGTCTATAATCAATTTGTAAATCACATCCTCATGAAAAAAAAAATAAATATACAAAATTACTCTTACTCATCAATCGCCCTACTGACAAAATAAAGTTATCAAAGTATTTTAAATTACTGTCATTAGGAAGATTATGTAGTCTCGAACTAAAAAAGCAGGAGTTTTGAAGGAGTTAAAACTAAAATGAAGGAGTTTGAAGGGTCCTTCAAAAAAATTTCCTAATTGAAGGAGTATTGGAGGAGTTTTGAGGAGTGCACGAACCCTGGGAGGGAGCCCAAGAAATTAAAGAGTTCCCCCCTCCCTAATTTAAATTTTTCATAGCGAAGTTTTCATGACTTGATTTTCAAATGTTTTTTTTTCTTTTTTTCCTCAGCATCCTTTAAAGCAAATTAATATACTTTTAAATACATAAATACTATGCACTTTTCTACTTTGAATGTTGAGGTAAAATATCTTCTATTATTTCAAGTCAATTAAACACTATATATTTCACCAAGATATGGGAAAATGAGTGGTTTTAATTAGGAACATTTTCATAATGATTATGACACAAGGACAAGGTTATTAATTAAACCCATACATCATATGAGTTTTTTAAATGAATTTATATTTTAACCACAAAATATTATGTAAATAAGAAAATTATAGCTTTATAATACATATGTTTTATTGAAGAATTCAGTAGCTACTTCTTGGCGAATTTCAAAGCAGTTGATGATTTTTGTTCTTAAAAATTTAAAAACTACATACTGTTTCAATTGGTTTTGCCAAGAAACTACCACGTGATTTACTTCATTTTACATTTTTTATAAATTGAAAAAATATATATATTTTTCAAATAGCTTCCTGGATTAAACTGACTTTTGTAGGCACATTTTTACACATTTTTTTTTTAAAGTCAATTACTGATGACATCAAAGAATTAATAGACACCAATAGCTGTATTACATTCCTTTGAGTTCGAAACCAGTAAGTTAAATTGCCACTCTGGTCTCAGACTTCAGTATTACTTCTTTAGTAAACAAAAATGCTTTTATTCAAATAAGATTTGTCTCATTTGTGTTATTTTTAAATGACTGTAAACATTTCTTCATGTTATATAGAGCAGTCAATTAAAAAAAAAAAGTGAAATACTTAAATTAATTTCTCCTTTTGGGGAGTACCCGGGTCCCCCCTCCCCCCTAAAATCTGCTACTGCATTTTTATATATTTTAGCAACAAAACGCGTCAACCCAAACAATACAAGAAGTAGTTTTAGGGAGTCCATAATATCAGACAAAAATTTTGAGTTCTGCAACCTATTTTTTAGTTTATTTTGTTTTACTTACTTATTAATTTATTTTTTAAACATTCACTTTTTTGTTTACTTTTATATTTACTCATTGATTTGTTTAGTTACTTTTTTAAATCTATTTAGTAATTAATATTATTTATTTATTATTTTATTTTACTTATTTATTTATCTGTGTGGAAAATATTTTTCACAAAAAGCATTGAAAACATTATGATGATTTAAAAAGAGTAAGTGGGCAAAATTTGTCTGCTTAATGGGATTAAAGGAATAGAATCAAAATGTGTGGTTATAGAATCAAATAAAAGAAAAGTATTATCACAATAAAAAATAATTGTTTAAAGTTTGATACATCAGTCATTAACTTGTTATCTCATACATAATTGAAGCAACACAGCAATTAGAGAGTTTTCCCGGCATATGAAAAATTTCTACTTCCCACTCAAATTATCTATAAGCTTTCAAGAAAACATCATTTTTTGATTTTATAACAAAAAGAAGATTAGGTAGTTTAACATATTTTACATGTGCTGTTGTGCAGTAACGAAAAAAGGAACTTTAACATCTGGCAAAACATCCACATTTAAGTTTTTAGGCCAAGGCAACTTATCAAAAGATTTTTAAAAAAGTACTATACCAATATCAAAATACTAAAAATATACATGTAAAGGCAGAAAAAAAAGTAATTTAAAAATATATACTAGAGTTAATCTCTCCTATCTTCCCATCATGCAGACATAGGTTAGAAAGGAATAGGCGAGAAATTTTTACCTACAGTATGTTTTAATTTGCTCCAAATACAAATAAATGCCAATATATATGATTTGAATGCATTTTTTACCTCTAAATATTTAATACACATTTTAAGATTCGTCGGAGGCTGCTATGAAAAGTGTAACATGTACCCCCTTTAAGGCAACCTTTGTTGAACCTTTTTTTTTTTTGCATCCCTCAATGCACCCTTCTAGCCCCTTTGAAGTTTATCAACACTTAATCACAAAAGCAATCTGTTTTCTTAAAAGGTAAAAACTCCCACCAGCAAGCATTGAAATGTTATTCTATCCTTTTCCCTTGTCCACTAGAATGATGTAGGAAGAGTACAAAATATTTTGTATTTTCGATTATAAAAAAAGCTTTCTTTTAATTGTGTTGAAGTGAAGTGCTCTTTGTCCTTTCTGGATTTGAAAGAAACACTAATATTATGAATCATAGATGTCACACACACAGTGTGTATCTTTCATTACTACTTTGGAGCATAACCGCTTTATATTAATAATATTTTTTAAACAAACATGTATAAACAATAAATGAATGTAATTTTACCTTAATGTAGGCGGTGATAGGAATTTTCAAAGTTGTTCCTGTGCTCAAGTTAGCATTCCATGGAAAAGGCCTTACTTTCTTCTTTTGGTGATATATTAAGGCAGGAATCACATCACTGTGTAAAGGATAAATAATAGATGTAATTATCAGCACAACAACATAAATGAATGATGAATTAAGTGGCTATTTATTTCTCTTACAAACAGAACAGTTAACAAATTTAAGTAACTGCATGCATATTAAAGAAAAAGTCAATTTTTAATAGTTTATGCCTGTTATAGAAAAGAACAGAAACGAACGCTTGAAAACAGATTTCATGCAGTATTATATATTTCAATGCATGGATTTCCAAGGTTGATAAAAATCACGATTTTTTTTTAAATAAAAAAAAAATCGGATGTTTTTTATTTAAATAGATTTTTTTAGTTGAAGATTAATTAAGCATGTTTATAATACTAACAAATTAAATTATTCAATTTGTCTAAATCAGATTCGTTTTTTATATATAAATTGAAAAATACATAAAACTAAAAATATAAAAAAGAGTAGTTAATCACATCTGGCAACCATGGACTGCAAGTGCATATCTGAGTTTGACAAAAACTTGCTTCAATATAAAGCCCCATATCCAGATGAATTTATTCCCCAGACATCTTTTAACTATCAAATTTAAAATATTTGCCTTTTCTACTTAAAAAATTATAAAATGAATTTTAAAATAATATAGACTTTTTTTAACTCTAGAAATAAAGAATTTAAAATAACATAGAACATTGAATTATTTCCTTCAAATAATGCTTTTTATTATTTTTTATTTAATCCTTTTTTCCCTTGAATTCTTGTCCTATTAATATACATATCTTATTTTTTAACACTGTTCTGACTTACTGAATGTTGAAGAGGATTGTATGACAAGCTCATTTTTAGATGAATCCTTTAATAGCTTAACTCCTAACAGATGAATCCCTCCTAATTCCGAGCACAAACATCTTAGTTCATATATCCTTTGCAATTTTTCTGTTTCAATTTTAGTGGCATCATGATTTTTTTTTATTTTTCTTTGGTTTTAATTTACTTTATTTAATAACTATATGAACCGTTCAATTTTCTTTTGGTAAGGTTGTTTACAATTAATATTTGCTTTTTTATTGGTTTTTCTATTAAAAATACTCTGAACTTTATACACATTAAGTTCACCCCCCCCCCCCCCTTTTGAACTTAAAAATTCATTTTTTTTAAAAATCATGATTGAAATCAATGATTTTTTTTAATCAACTGATTTTTTTTTTATAAAAATCAATTGATTTAAATCTTGATTTAAATCTTGATTTAAATCACGATTTAAATCGGGTTGATTTAAATAACTCAACCCTGTTTCTAACATTACATTTGGTGCTGATTATAAATAAGGATGAAATTCTCAACAGAATCTCATACAATTAAGTTTTTTTACACCCAAAACTGCTTTAAGAACCGAGACATACAATTGTGTGTTTTTTTTTTTTCTTTTTGCTAGTTCACAAATTATTCATCATCAAAAATACCATTTCTCTAAGTAATCACAGCAGGGCAAAAACAAAACACATTCAATAATTATATTAAAAATTACATGATTCAAATTCTTTGTATGAAAATGCTTTAAAACAATCAACGCAAAGCCTTTAATAGGGTTGCCACAAAAGTTCAAGAATGAAATTCCCTGACATTTTCCCCCCGACCAGGTTTTCCAACTTGATTTTAGAAAAATTCCAGGTTAATGGATGTTGACTTATGTCTGCAATTATGTTGCACAAATGTTGTTTTTCCCTTTCAATGCAAACATTTTCTCTTTGTATTAAAAAAAAGTAAAGTCAAAGAAAATTTTGAAAAGAAGTCTGTGGCAGGCCTGCGTTCAATAGACCCCATAGCACCTACAGCCTTGAAATTTTGTACAAAATTACTTCGAGTGCCGGTGGTTTGTGCTTGGGGTTTTGTTTTTAAAATTTGAATTAGTTTTTTTGTAATTAATTTTTTCAGCTCAAATTTTGCGTAAATTGCCAAAAATTGCTTATTAAAGGGGTAAAAATTACTTGCACATATTATTATATATCGTTGGAAAGGGTAGAATTTTCCGCATTCTACGCAACTTGTTTCAATGCTCTAACTTAAATACGGCGGAAGTTATGTGTTTTTAGCTCGAACTTTTTTAGGCTCAGCTGAAATTTAGACACTACTTTCTTTGTTAAAATCTATCAGTAAAACGTAAAGGAATTGTCTCACAGTTTTTTTTTTTGACACCACTGGAAAGAGCTGATTTTTTTTATTCCAGATCTATCTCGATCTATGGTTAAAAATCTTAGCTTCTGTCTCCAAATAAAAAAAGTTACAAGCAGTTCTAATCAAGTTCGAAAAATCTCATCTCCATTCAAATTGTTGATGTTTTATTTGGCATTGCTATAGTTACGCCTTGAGGATTCATTTATTTCTTCCTTCTTATTCACAAATTTTAAGGGTTTCCATTTTAATGGAAAATATTAGGCTCAACTCAATTCAAGCCCCCAGCTAAAGCACAAAATATGTTACTAGAGACCACGAATATGAAAGCGACTTCTCAAATGTACACAACTGCAGTTTTGAAATGCTCAGGAGCCTCCTAGCCCTTATCGCTTTGCAAGTTGGTACAAATTATTTTAAAACCAGGGGAAGGGGGAGGGGTGATCATATGCAAAATTTAAGGGGGGGGGGGCTCAAAAATTTTCCCCATGGAAACTAATTTCAGTATAGGTTAGGGATATTAAAATTTGACATTTTTAATAACTTATTCATTAATGGTTGGAAAGGAAATTTTTATACATTTTTACAAAGAAAAAAAGCACTAAAGGAAAGCAGGGTTCATACCCTTTAGGCAGAAAAAAATTCAAGTATTTTTCAAGTACTTTTCAAGGTAAAAAATTTTGTTTTCAAGGCAATATCATAAATTTGTACTAAAAATATTGTATGCAGATTTCATTTACTACAAACACATAGAAATAAGGCAATAATACAAAAAAGTATAGGAAAGCAAAATTGCTTTTTCTACAACGAGAGACGCTTTGATGAAAGATCTACTGCGTTGAAATTTTTTCTGAAAATGTTTGAAAAGTTTGGTCATAAAGAGAAGCAGATACCAAGAGGTTTAATTTTGAGGTTTTTCAAAGGTTGCAGCAGTCAGAGGTTTTTATATTTTCTAGAATCAGCAAATTAATACTTAAAAAAAAAACTTTCATAAGTGCTTTTAACTTTTATGGGAAGAAACTAAAATACCCAAGTTCAATGGCATTGCCAGAGAGGAGTTTTGAAGTCACTCCCCCCCCCCCCAGGTTTCAACATTTATTTCCAATATCTATACAGTGGTTTATTACAATATAAGGGCGGTTAGGACAAAAACACTACCCAGAAAGTTATTTCAGTTTTCACTATTAAGTTTTAAAAATATTAGGTTTGCAAATCATTTATAAGTATGCAAATCAATTATTCGTATGTATTTATTAGCTGTTCAGACAATAGGGCATTTCAACTGTCCTCGAGTAAATTTAAAAATTAGGAAGTAAGAAAAGTTAATGAAAGTCCACAGTCCAGTCTCTACACTTCAAAATAAACAAAAGCAGCTTAAGCAGTGATAAATACTCTGAATGCAAACTTGAGCCGATTCAGCTTTCATTGATTAACTTGCAATAGACAATAAATGTGCAAGTTCAGATTTATAGAGCCATATTTCGAAATTGAAAAGATTCACAAGAAGTTGACATATATTATGACAAAAGTAGTTTTATTTTGGGAAAAAATGGGTTATTGTTGAAATTAGAATTTAAATTTAAAAAGGCAATAATATTCAGGTGATTTGTGAGTTCATAAAAAATTACCTGAAAGTTTCAAAGAGCAAAATGGGGCGAGGGGGGGCGGGAAATAATTTTTAAAACTAAGACCCCTATTACTTGAATATACATATGTACAACAACAACTTTTGCTATGCATACAATTCATAAAATAGTTTATTAAGTCAAAATATTTTGCATAGAAATACCATGCCCAGTGCCTGTTGATAACCAGCAACAGGCACTAGGCCTAGCTAGGCTTGTACTGGTCAATTTATTAGATCCAAATGAAGATGAATGACCCTCCTTCAGCTATCTACCCCTTTGCTGATTAAAGCCTCTTTCGGTAAGCTCCAAGTACCCACAACCTTAATAAAGTAGTAATTTTGAACATTTGAGGAAAAGGGGGAAAATTGGAGATATAGGGAGGTAAAAGCATAAAAACGAACACTACTGGATTTCAAGTGAATAATCATAACACAACCACCCCTGTTATACACCTTATTTATTTTAGCAGACATAAAAAAATGATGTACTTATAAATAAAATTATATAAATCAACTTTATATTTAAATTACAAACTTTAAGTTAATTTGTTAGGTGCTCAACTGCTGAAATTTAAATTTTTTTTAAAAAAATCTGCTATGACCAAAAATTAGGTAAAGATAATCATTCAAAATTGCAAAAGTAAATTAGCAAATAATTAAACAAGACCAAGGTAATAAATTCTTTAACTCTTTAGTTATTAAAATAAAAAATAAAATAAGCTAATCTGATGTAGCAGTGTCAAAATAACTACTAATTGCCAAAAATATAAAAATATTTACAAAATGCAAAAGGATTGAAATCTCAAACAAGGGAAGCAAATTTTCGCGAATTAAGTTTAATGTTGTCATGTTTCCCATAAAATAAACTTATATTTTACTGAAATTAAACATAAAATATGCTAATATGAAAATATGAAAATAACATCCGATTAGTGAATATATTTAAATATTTGCAAGATGCAAAAAGATTGAAATTTCAAACACGAGAAGCAATTTTTCGCAAAGTCTGAGTTCGTTCGACGTGGCATGTTTCCCATGAAATAAATTTATTTGTTTTTTATTAAAATTAAACAAAAAATATACTAATCTAAGGTAGCATATGCGAAACTAACATTTGATTAGCCAAAATATTTAAATATTTGCAGGATGCAAAAAGATTGAAATTTCAAACACAAGAGCAATTTTCCGCGAAACCCGAGTAAGGTCAATGTTGTCATGGTTTCCAAATTAATTTCTTTGTTAATTAATGAAATTAAACAAAAAATAAACTAATCTAAGGTACCATATGTCAAAATATCTTTCGGTTGTAAAAAACATCAAAATATTTACAAGATGCAAAAGGATTGAAATCCCAAACACGGAAGCAATTTTTCGCGATGTTGCATAATGAACACATGTTCAGAAAATTGCATTGGTGAAATACTTTTTTAAAACTTCTAAGCACAGTTCGTTGATTTTTGGGAGAATTTAAGCACTAAGAAACTTTTTCAAGGTTTTCAAGCACTTGAAAATGAACTTTTTTTTTCAAGCACTTTTCAAGGTTTTTCAAGGGCGTACGAACCCTGGAAAGGAAGTTCTCATTTCTAAAGGGAGGCTTGAGCTCCCCCTTGCCCCCCTATATGGGCACCCTTGGGAAGGGGTGCTTTTTGTTCCAAAGAGAGCTAGCTCATAATGAGTTTTTAATCTGTTTCTTTCTAATTCACAATTTAAATCTTTGCAAATCAAATAGGATTGCAAAGCAATCTTCGGGGGTTGGTGAGCATTAGCAAGTAGGGGCAGAGCACCCTAGTAAAAAAATGCTAAGAATGTAGCAAAAAAATGCTAAGAAAATGTTTCGAGTAACTCTTTTCTTACTTTGCAACCCTTTTTATGGCAAAATGAAATGCGCTAGGGATCATTCTTGCATAACTGAGCATATTGTTAGAAATCTCAAATGATTTCATTCAGTTATTTAGTAATCCTCATACACATAATCGGCAATAATCGAGTAATGCTCCTGATGTCATCAACAATGAAACTAGCTTCGCGGCATTAACATTTGATAATATTTTTTGATAATGTTTGACATGCAGGGAAATGCTTCATTTTGAGGAGGCTGAACTGAATCTGGTACCTGAACTGTTTTACTGGCAAGACTCATTTTAGGAGATTGAGGAAACGAAAAAGTGGTCAACTATAAACACCATCTACTGGAGTTTAGGGTTAATCCACTGGGGTTAGGCTTAAAATTTCCACTGTCAAAACATCACCAAACAGGCAATGGCTTTGTTCAAATGCAGAAGCAATTTTTACTTGTTCATGAAATAATAAGCATTCAGTCAGTCCTTAGGTACAAGACTTTCTTGCAAATTTTTGACCAAAAGGCCCTTGTTCGTATACACTCTCAACTAATGGTGGGACATTGATGGAAAAACATCAATGCTTTAAAAAAAATAATAAATAAATAAAATAAATCAATAAAAAATTAAATAAAATAAAAAATACAAACTACTGCATAATCACAGAGAAAATTTTATACATATTAGAAGAAAACATAATCATAAATTAAAAAAAGATAAATTAATTTGAATTATGGCATTTTGAATTCAAATTTGCAATCACGAGTGTGTGTGTGCATGTAGGCGTGTGTGTTTGTGTCGAGGCATGAGTGTGTGTGTGTGTGTGTGTGTTTGCATGCGTGGGTGTTTGTGTCTGTGTGCAGGCATGAGTGTGTGTATGTTAGATATGGATGCAACCTGTAGATGGTTTTCGCTAGAGGATCAGCATCGTGAGGCCGGTAAATGGAGGTGCTGGCAGAGTATTACTGGGAAAATAAAATCATAGGAATATTAAAACAGTCAAATGAGAATAATAAGCAATCGTGATTGCTCAAAAAAATAGATGTTCAAAATTAAAACATCAATGTTTCAACAAAAAAAAAACTATGTTTCCAAAACATCAACATCAATGTGTCGCATCACTACTCTCAACTGTAACATAAACTAACAAAAAACACTGTAAGGAACTAATACACACATCGTTTCGCACAGATCGTTTTAGAGACGTACCGAATAGCACTTTGGCCGAGTAGCCGAGTACTGAGTTACCGAGTACTCAGCCTTTTACTACTCGGCCGAGTTACCAAGTTCCAATTATGTTTTAAGAAGAACCACCGACACACATGTGATGAATTTTGAACTAATTGGAATTGTTGTATAGACCTCCATGTCCATATAATAGTCTTTAAAACTAAATTCCTGCTGAAATTTAATTACGCATTATTTGAAAAATTTTGTTTATGTATAAATATATATATGTTTTTTTTTCTTTTTTTTTTTTTGACAAAACTTTTACAAAAAAGTTATTTCTAAAATTAAAAATATAAAAGGCATGATTAATCAAGTTGGAATTAAAACAAATTATACCAATCTATTATAGTTCTTGTCCGCCAAACATAAATAATTTTTAAAAGTAAATAAAACAAATGTGCAAGAACGCTGCAGACACATGTTTCTGCGTTACAAGGAACGACTTTTTCAGTACATAAAATGTGAGCTAAAGAATGTAAAGACATTCGACAAAAGAATCCGACTTTTGTCGGATGCCTTCAAATGAGCTCACATTTTGTGCATTGAAAAAGGAATTACTTGTAATGCCAAAACATGTGTCTGCACTGTGCTTTTAACGTTGTTTTATTTCCTTTTTTTTTTTTTTTTTTTTTTAAGCAAAGGTATTTTTATATTTCTTATAACTAATTTTTGTTTGTAGCAAAAATCCATTTTTAATATAAAAATTCCATATTTTCTATACTTACTTTTTCGCACAATTTTTAATAAATAAGTTTTATTAACTTTGGGGACATTAAAATAAAGATTTATTCCATTTAAGCATTACAAACTTCATTATTCTCAAAATTTAAATTTGACTTGTAAATGATTGCAGGATATTATATGTGATTGCGCTTTTTTATAAATTTTAATATCTGTCTTGGAAAATATTCAATTTTTTGCAACTACTCGGTATTGGCCGAGTATCTGATCAAAATTTGGCCAAGTACCAAGTAGTTACCGAGTACTCGGTACGTCTCTAGATCGTTTACACATTCCTGCTTCTGAAATATTTCAAAATGGAGATTACATTTCAACGAATAGGGGAAGAGTGGGTACAGTGAGACATGAAAATTCAATTACACTTTTTTCCCCAGGCTTCTTCGGGAAAAGCGTCGGAAGCGAAGTTGAGCCCGTCTGCCAGCTCCAGGATATCTTGAGTTTCAAGAAAGTCATCCAGAATCCCCTAAAGATATTAATTCTTGTAAACCAAATGGGTAACAGCTCATAAACAATTACTTTGCATAAAATAGAAATATTGAACCTTGCGACAGATACTGCAGTGTTAGAAATCAGTAAAAAATCCGACTAGTTCTTCAGACCAGTCAACATGAATATTTACAAGTCCGCAAACAACATTACTGGTTAAAGAACTGCACGTTTCTGAACATGTCAGGACTCTACATATTTGTCACGCTTGAGTATTGTTTGAATTATTGTTTATAGACTCTAAACAACTACGATACTACCTCATTGTTCAATAGTTTCAATGATAGAATCAACTGTTATGCCTATTTCTTCAATCATATACGTGAGGGGTGCCCACCTGGCAGGGCATATTTTAATGGGGTATTTTTGGGCAATTGCCCACACAGTCAAATGAAATTGCCCACTTACATACCACACCAGTGAACGTCGGGAGAAAGTCAATTCTAATGTCGCAACATTTTCAAGACATTTTGAATCAATAAGACAAGAAATTGTCCTATCATCAATGAATCTTCTTAAAAGATAGAGTTTTTGACAAACAGGCCAAAACTTTAGAAACTGCCAAAGCCTTATGCGTTGCAGGATCAGTGGCAGAAATAATCTCCGTCGGAGAAAATTTACCTTCCAAATTGTTAACGAATGAAATTTCTGAATTTGTGGATTCGGTACGTGAAAGCTGGCCGCTCATTGATCAAATTTCAACTCTCCCAGACAACTCTTCGGACATTGGTTCCTGCACTTCCACAAGACTAAAGAAAATGTTCGTCATATCCAAAGGGCCACTCAAAAAGTTGCTTAAAACACTTATCGTGGCAACTCCCCATTCGATGCAGGTGGAGCAGGTAGTTTCCTGTCATAATATAGTCAAATTTGACCATCGTGCTGGAATGACAATTGAAACAATAAACAAAAGATTGAATATTGCTCTAAATGGCTGTGGGACGGCCTATTTCAACCCGCGGCCATCCGTCATAAAATTTCTGCAAATTAAAAACCGAAAAGAAGGAAAACCAGTAGTTGAACTTTACAAAGAAAGGTTTATATGAAATCTTTCTTTGAAAAAGACAATGTTATTTGAATTTGGTTGTATTAAAATGAAAATGAATAGTTCTATAATAATGAATGAAATTTAAAAAATTCAAAACTCAGAGACTGTTTGAACTATTTTAAACACTAAGTCACAGCATTTATGTTCTTTACACTCTTTTCCTATTGAACAAAACGACGACGATTATTCAACTAACATAAACTGCACATTTACAGTCCCCCTCCCCCTTCCGAGGAAGTTGGAGTTACCCACACAGTCGAATTCCCTTAAAATATGCCCTGCCACCTGGGGGGGGGAAGGGGGGTCATGTCACAATCTGTGCCATTGAAGGTTTTAAGAGGGTTTTTTCAGAGGTATTTATTTTTTTTGGGGGGGGGGGGGAGGTTCTTGATATTGCATGGGGTGAGAGGAGGTCTGTGAGATATTTAGCAGCGGTGCACCCAAGCTCTTAAGGGGGGGGGGGGAAGCAGATTGAAGGTGGCCTTCTGTTGGAATAGAATAAGTGATATGTTGATTTCTTCAGTCTTGAATTTGTTATTAGAACTGATGGGTTTTAATCCAAATTTTACTAGCAATTTTACTTTAATAGTTAAAACTCTGAAGTGATCAATACCGGACCATCTTCGGTAAATTGAAATTTCTGAAAAATTTTTAAGGGGGGGGGGGGACACATTAGGGAGAAGATGTTTTAAGCCAAAACTCTTTAAATTGCATTTTTAAAGGTAAGTTAAATTTTCTGTAAATCCAATTAAAAAAGGCAATATTTTTTGCTTCAGGAATCATATATTTTTAAGCAACAAAATTTTTGTTCATTTCTGGTTTAAATAATTGCATTTAATTAATTAAATGTATGATCACGTATGGCACCAAAGCTCTCTTTTTTCGTTTAATGGCGCTAATATTAACATACTAAATGACATCTGACAAGCCTTACTTTGTTCCTTTATTTTATTGTGAAAGTGTTTTTTTTTTTTTTTTGTATGATATAACAATGAAAATATACTGAAATTCAGGACCACCAGATCAGTCTACATCCCAGGATATAATAGGGAGAATTAGGGATCATTAGACCAGCCTTGATGATTTTAATTAATTTTTTTTTTAAATTCACGAACAAAAAATAGCGCTTATAGGTCTATAACTCCTATGATGAAATCATATGGTACAATTATTGTGAACAAATTTCAGAAACTTATTTTGGCAGAGCTATTTTTGATCGATTAACTTTCATAATTAAGCAACTTTATTTTTTTTAATGGTTTTCGTGAAGAATGAAGCAATAAATTGAATTCGTCTCCAGTTCTTGAAGTTCTTAAGTATTAGCAGTTTATTTTTTGTTGTAAAGAAAAAATTCAGGATAACTTTTTTTAGATCAAGAACCTAGGGTATGTTGGTTCACTTTTAGAAAACCCACAAAAACTTTTAGAACAACTTAAAAAACAATAGGTAGCACTAGTGAAGTTGCTAAAAACACAAATTGTGCTGATTCTTGAAAAAAAAATGTAACAATAGATGTTTGTCAATTTTGATTATATTGATCTTTAAACTTTGGTTTTTGCTTCTAATCACAAAACAACATTTGTTTGTTACAAATGTTGGATAATATTTATCATTAAAATTGTATCAGAAGTTGTTCTTGTGATATGGGGACCCCAGGACTGTGGCAGGTTGGTTCAGTCCACAAAGTTCTGTTATGGGGTCACAGTACCTTTCAAACATTTTTTTTAAATTTAAGTAAATTTTATATTTCTTTGAAACCATAGCATGCATACTTATTTCTTAATCAATAATTTATTTTCAAAATTTTAAAATATTGCCTACTTTTTTAAAAAATTCAAAAAATTGAAAAAAACTTCATTTTTTTGAAATCTCTAAGGTTTTTTTTATTTTTGCACTAATTACACATTTTTTTTTTTTTTGCTAAACGATCACTATTATCATCTCTAAAAGTCTGTGCATTCATTTGCTTATGAGTTTATTAGAAAATTTTCTGTGATTAATTATGTAAAAACTTAACTTCTTTTTTTTAAAAAAAAAAAGGTTTTTTAAGGTTTAACGAACATGCTTTAAACATTTGAGTAATTTTAATTGAGTTATTTATAAAATGCTAATCCAATGCACAGTTTTGTCAAATATGTTATCCCAATTGCAAAAAGTATTACTTTAAAGCGGTATCCAGGGGTCGATCCAGGTTTTATTTTTTGGGTCCCCATTTTGTGAAAAGGCAAAATATTTTTGTGAAATTTCGTTATTTTTGTGAAAAAGCAAAATATTTTTGTGAATTTTCTTTATTTTTGTAAAAAAGACCTTCTTGTGATTTTTTTCTTGGAAAAGATTATATTAAAGCATTTTTGGCTGTGGTATCGTTATAGAAAAGCCCTAGACAGGTTTCAGGGGTAATTGCAAGTTCTTGAAGAATACCTCAAAGCTGTCAAGAGAAAATGCGCTGGGGGAGGGGGGAAGTAAGACCCTTAACATTTTATTCGTAATTTGACACATACATTACATTTATTGCTTTTTACAAATATACATATGCAAGGCACACTTTCTTAAGGTGAAAGTCTCACAACAGATTTCTTGTTTGCCCCTCTCAAATACTTTAAGAGCAATGAAAATTGCACATGCTGCTGAACGTAACGATAACTCCTAATAAATACAATATGAACAGACTCAAAGATATCACATATTTCTTAACACAGAAGTGAAATACTCATTAAAGATTCCATGTATGTGTTTGAAAAACTTAAAAGTAATTAAAACCCAAAATAATACTGCACCAGCATTCAGCGTTTAATTTTTTGACTTTTGACGTTCTTACAGACTAGGTATTTCGTTTAAAACTTTGCAATTTAATGATGTTAATAAATATATAAGAAATTTTATTTGTTTGCCTCTTAACAAGGTACAGTAAAATTCGCGAATTTTTTTTATTTGCGAAAAATTCGTTTACCATGGCCGATGTAAGGAAATTAAGATCTTCAAAACAAATAAAAATATAAAAACAGCATGTAAAATAATTTTATTTTAAGTAAAGTTATTTTAGAATTGGATTTTGAAACTCAACACAAATTAATACTAAATATATATTGCGTAATCAAAGTAAAATTTAAGATTTTCCTGAAAACAAGCTACCAATCACAAGTGTCCCTCTGCCGTCCCCCCTCTGACGCTCTCATGCAAAAAGATAAGATGGGGGAAGGTGGAAGAGGCTCCCGCGTAGATGCGTACACATTTGCGGTTAAAAAATATTGTGAAAAGGCTGCCTTTTTATAAATTTTTGTGAAGGGGCTGCTTTTACGACGCGGAATTTTGTGAATGGGGCCGCTTTTGCCATGCAGAATTTTGTGAAGGGGCCGCAAAGCGGCGCCAATTTGGCGCTGGATCGACCCCTGGTATCTTTAATAGAAAAAAATCCTTAGGGATTCTAATGACATGAAAACACAAAAATACCACAATCGAGAAAAAACAGTTTAAAGTTTTTCTTTTGCTTAAGAACACATAGCAAGAATGGCCTAAAACCACTCATAACTTTTAAAATATTTGAGCTAAAGCAATGAAACTTTTTCCCTGTGTTCAGAATAGTTTTTAGTTCTGAAATAAGCAATAAAATTCTTTTTGATCGTTTCATCATTTTTGAGGTACTGTAACCCTTTAGAATATTAATATGATAAAAGTTAATGAATTGAAAATAGGGAAGTTTTCGATTTTTCAATTTTATTTTTATATGATAGAGTAACATGTATGAACATCATAGGTGAAAAAATTTTTGCGATACGATAAGTAGTTTTTTTTTAATTAATTTTTAAAGTTCAAGCGCCTGTGACGTCAGATGGCATAGGAAGTGACGTCCGATAGGAGAGAAACGCTAGCGAACCGGTTCCCATGTCATGTGAGAAATCGAAGAACGTGCATCGACTTCGAAGATGAAACGTAAAAGGCTTATCTCCTCGCGTTTCTGGAACATTAAACCTCTCATCCTCTCGGAAATATTCGAATTTCACCATTGATATTATTTGAGGAAGATTATTTAGATTGTGCTTTAACGAATCCGGCCTCCATAGTGTGTTCAAAAGGATTATTGAATTTCTAAAAAATAAAAATATCAGCGCACTCAAAATGTCCCTAGCGAAAACAAGGGATCTTCGGCGGAAGGCTGCCCATTCGCGCCCTCTGACGTAGGCTCGTGACGTTTCAGAAGAGCGCACTTTTGCGCGTGGATTTTTCAAAATTCATTAAAAATCAACCACGGTGTTTTAAAATTCGGCGATGGTGAATTTTTTAGTTTTGAGGGTCAATTAACAATATGCAATAGCCAAAATATGAACATTTAATAGGTTGCAACTTCCCTATTGTCTGAGATGAGAAATATTTAATGTACTCATGGTAAGAAATAAAACTACAAACTGAATTTTTTGATGAGATAAAAAAAAAAAAAAAGAAAAGTAGAGAGCCAGACCCATGTGCCCTGAGACTCCCCCTATACACTTGTGTAGTCGAAATTCTTCTGAAAGTCAACGTTCTTTTAAAGTATAAGTTGTAATTCTCTTTCATTTTTTTCTTTTATTTTATATTATACTTTTATTTATTTATTTATTTATTTTTGTGCAGGCTCATTTTGATAAAGAAAGAGCTGTGTTGAAACAGTAGCCAAATGTAGAGTCCGTAACGTTTTGTAGAGTCCGTAACCAAATTTAGAAAATTAATAAAAAATAATGAATTTAAATAATCATGAAACTTGTTTTAGAATAATGTAACACCATAGGTGAAATTAGGAAATATTCAATTTAGTGACATAAAATGCATAAATAAAAATTTTAACAAAACCTTTTTTACAATTCTAATTATTGTTATGGCCTCGACAATCACCATTTTCACAACTTATATAATTTTTAAAGGAATGCATTTTTCGATTAAAATTGTTATCTGTATTAGAGATGATCCTTTACTTTGCTTGTCCCAAGCACCAGTTTTGGCTTGAGATTCAGCTAAGTCACTATTGAAGAAAAATTCAATGTAGTCTGTAACGATCAAAGTTTTGATTGCGATTACATGCATAACATGAAGTAAATAAAAACAAAAATATGACATTCATGTCCTTTGGAATGTGCTTTTTCAATATATATATCAATTTTAACCTTTTAATAAGTTTTGTTATGGACACCCGTGTCAAATAACTTGAAATGCCCCTATAATTAAATTCATAAAAAGAAGAAAGAAATAACAATTTTCGCATGTTTTTTTTTCTGGATTTTTTAAAGTTTTTCTACACTCCTGGCCATTGATATTGTAGTCCTGGCACCTTCCATGACTTCAACACTACATTGCTTTCTTTTGACAAAATAATAGCTCTTAGAATATATACATAGACGTAGAATGATAACATTAGCGTAAACAGTAACAGAACTGATAGATCAATACTTTTCAGTTAAAAGAAACAAATTTGTAATTAAAAGTGAAATACAAAGGATGTATAAAAGTTGCCATACAATCTAAAAATTCCAGTTTAAGTAGTTTGCAAAATAAATATACATTCTGAATAACGTTCAGACAGCAGCATTTGCTCAGGTACAGAAAAATACCAAAGAGCATGAAATAGCTAAAAAATCAATCGATCAATTCTGAATATTGAGTTAAAATAACAACGAGGCAGAAGACTTAAATTTGACAAAATTAAATTTTTTTACATACCTTTATAGATGCCAATGCCATATTCAAATGAAACTCGCTTTTTCTACGGCTATTTAACCGGCATAAGCTCAGCCAATCATTGTTCTTCCTGACTTCGCTTCGTTTCCCGTGAATTCATCATAAAGAGAGGCGAAGCCGAAAAAAGATTTTTCAGAAGCGGAGGGGAAAAGCGCTTGGAGAGTACGAAACAGGGAGGAAGAAAGTTGAGGGAGAGGGGGTGGGGGCTTTATCTTACACGGAGTGAGTAGAGAGTCCCTATGTTTTCATATAGGGACTCTAGTGTAAGAAAGGAGCTCGTCGGTTCGATTTCCGCAGGTGCAGGGCTTGATTACTGAATAAGTCAACAATGCTCTGGTCTAGGGTCCCCCCCGCCCCCGATATTTAAGGGTCCCCAAATGGCTGAATTTACTTTGGACTATGGCTAAAATTGTTTCAGCCCACGGCTAAAGTTATAAAGCATGAATACATTGAGCCCCCTAAAAGTATTTGACCTAGGACCCCTCGATATCTTAATCGGGCCCTGCCCGGGTATTATTTCCTTCTCTTTGTGATGCATATTTTTCCTGCGTATTTTTCAGAGGACAAGCGCTATGTTTGCAGTTCTCGTCGGTCGTTTGCGCTTCTCGATGGTCAGCTTCTAACTGGAAAATGTTTTGGCTACAAACTATTGTATAAAAAATTGTAGTGAGAATCTTGTAGTGTTTTAAAAAGTTCGTCTTGCAGTTTTTCTTAGTTGATGAAGAGAACTTATTATTATTTTTTTAATCCCCAAATTTAAATACGACTTTGGTCCTTGAAAAGAGAAATCTTTCGATTTTGACGTGTCAAAAATAATGATAATAATTATCTCTTTGTTCTCTGCCGTTATATAATGGTCTAAATATGCACAAGTTTGATACGTGGGCTAAACCGTACATTTTGAATAAAGGTTTGCTACAGAAAATAGGACATCCTAATTCAATTTTTGAAGTTATAGTATTAATTCTAATGTGAATGAAGAGTTTGTTTTCATTATTAAAAAAAGTAGTACGTAGGAATGTGTTTTTTCAATTGTCAAAATATTGATAGATTTTATTACATAATTGAAGTTTGATTAGAACTTAAAACAGAACGCATAAAAGTAATTCCGGTGGAACGGAAGATTTGGAAAAAAAAAAAAAAAAACAGAAGCTGAACTTTATAAACCGCTCTTGCTTATCTTTTTAATAATTAAAAATGCGTTTTTCGACCACAAATTGTGTCATACTTTGAGGGGTATAGGGTTCGCGAAGTTTTTACAGTTTGTAATAAAAGGAGGGAGGGAGGGAGCAAGAAGTGGGATATCACATGATTTGATGAAAAAACTTTTTAAAACAATATGGTTGTGTAATGCGGTGTGACATTTGAGAAAGCGAGGGTACGGTGAAGTGTCGCAGTTTGTGACAAAGGCGAGGAGATGCAACGAGTTACTTAACTGTGATGTCATAATTTATGTACAGCCTCCAATAGCTTGGGAGAATGTACTTGAATAAATTATTGTTACAAGGGGTGATCAAATGAAAGGTACGAAACGACATAAAATGAAACAGTTAAATATTTGCATATTCCGCCATGGAAGAGTGTGGGGAGACATCTCGGGATGCCATTGGAGATTCTGACTGGGATCGGAGCGTGCGCGGGAGCCCCGCATGCGCAGGAGAGAGCAAAGGCTCTTATAAAAAGCGGAGTCCTAATAATGCGGCAGTCCCAGATCAGTGGGCAGTCCCTATGAGGACAGGATGGCGTTCGCGTTGCAAAATTCGACGATTGAGGAGCAGCGAAATGTTGTCTGATTTCTGACAGCGGAAGGTGAGAAACCGGTAGCTATTCATCGGCGTATGGTGATCGTTTATGAGGAGAAATGTGTCTATGACAATTCTGCAGAAAATGTTGTGCCTGTTTTCGTGCAGGCCGTGAGAGTGTAGGTGATGACGAGAGACCAGGCCATCACGAGAGACAAGGTAGACGACTTTATGAGAAGTGATCGGAGTGTCACATTGCAAATGTTGGCGCTGAAGATGGATGTCCGCTATGGAACCGTATGGACAATTGTTCACGACAATGAAATATCTTGCCAACTGACAGTATTTAGTTGAATCGGTTACAACCAGTAAATACCAGGGGCGTAAACAAATTTTGGGGCTCGTCACAAATGACTTTTACGGGTGCCCCTCCATCTTGTTTCTCCCTGCATAGATTTCATTTCACCCCTCATTAAAAAAATCTTGGGCCTCCTTCACTCTCGGAACCGGGCCGACAGGTGTCCCCCCCCCTTTGTGCATGCTCCTACTCATTTGTGTCAACATCCCAAACATGACCCACGCATTTATGGTAGGGCCGGGGCCGCCTTGTTTAATGGTGCAGGCCGCTTCAATTTTTGTTAATAGACGTACGAATATAAGATTTTAACCCTCTTTTTTTGTCCCGGACCCCTATGTATCTGACCCCTTCCCACTTCTCAGGAGCCATGGCCCCCAAAGCTCTAAAAATAGAGAGAAAGTTGATGAGAGGAAAGCATTCGGACATGTAGACTTGGGTGGGTGGGTGGGGGGGGGGGGACTTTTCTTTGGTCCCTACAAAGGATGGAAAAAAAAAATAAACCTGTTCCCAAACACTTTTTTCACATAGAGAAAACGAATTACATGTTTTTTGTTTTGAATTTTTTTTTATTATGACACTTTAAAAAATGTTAGGTGTGAATTTAAATGTATTAAGTTTAATAAAAAAATTGCTGAAATTGACCCACTCGACGGTTGGCCCAGTCGGGGATCCCCGACTAGCCGACATGGCCAGTCCGCTCCTGTGAATAGGTGTATGTATGTGTGTGTATGTGTATGTATGCGTGTATGTGTAGGATATTGATGCAACCTGGAGACGGTTTTCGCTATAGGAGCAGCATCGTGAGGCGGACGGTGATGGTGCAGAGGGTGCTGGTGGGAAAATAAAATGATAGCACATCAAAACAGTCAAATGAAAGCAATAAGCAATCATGACTGCACGATTGCTTATTGCTTAAAAAAAATAAAGTAAAATAAAAAAAAAAAAAAATTTTTTTTTTTAAATAATAGAACTGAAAAAAGTGTCCTGTCTTTAGTTCTAGAGTAAATATTTTTACTGTTTGAAAACAATTGTAAAAGTTGTTGCTTTTGCCTTTATTGAATTTCTTCGAAATGTTGCCATCTCTGAAGTTCACCAGTGGCGCTAGGTTGCACGTTAGTGCAAATATTT
The DNA here is from genome assembly GCF_026930045.1 of Uloborus diversus. Classification (NCBI taxonomy): domain Eukaryota; kingdom Metazoa; phylum Arthropoda; class Arachnida; order Araneae; family Uloboridae; genus Uloborus; species Uloborus diversus. Next base: position 37,703 of record NW_026558065.1, on the reverse strand, counting down.
CATATATCGCCTATACTTTAGTTATACTAGGGGTGCCTACCCCCTAAAAGCAAGAGCGCACCCCACCTAAATATCGAAATGACCCCACTCCAAAGCAAGATCCCCTCCCCAAATGAGAAAATTACCCCTCAAAACACCTTTCTAAAAATTTCAATGGTGCAGTCTGCGCCATGAACCCCCCCCCCCTCCCCCAGGTGGCCAGGGCACCCCTGGTAAAACAAAAATATACCCACATATATGGGGCGATTCTCGAAAAAATGTTCCGTGCGTAATACCCTGTTCGCACTGCAACATTTGATCCAGGTTACCGCTGATCCGAGTTAAAGTTAACCCATTTCCCTTTTCTCACTGTTCGCATTAGCTACCGCTGATCCGGGTTAAAAATACTCTAGAACCAGTTTTTAAGTGAGAAAACTGACTGGTGTAGAGAATATTCAAAAGTTTGTTTTCGTTTTGCTTCTCTAAGTTTGCTGCTTAATAAGATGCACTCCCTTAATTTGAGAAGTGTTAATTCTTTGGACAAAAACGACAGTTCGTGGAGTATATAATGTCTGATGAAGAGTGGGCGAAGAATTTTCGCATCGGGACTTTATGCTTCCCTGTGCGAAAAACTTATGTTTATTGGCCGCCAGGATACAAATTTTAAATACTGCATACCAGTTGAAAATAAGATAACGTTATACTCTATTATTTTTCCCAATAAAGAGTGGACATTTAAGGCTTTAAAAAATAGAAATGTAACAGTTTTTTTACACATACACTGAATATACACTTTCTGTTTTCCTAACACCGGTAAGATATTTTAATATGGACCTGAAACAGTGTGATCATCAAGCATAGCTGCAAGAATTGCATTCATTTGAAATCAATACAAAATACTTTAAAAACTTATGTGCACTACAGAAAAAATGAGAAAAATAAATTCCTCATTTTCATGTTATTTCTTTTTTTTTCCATTGATAATAAAAAACTAGTTCGAATAAGCGTTTTTGTGTTATGCACGAACAAAAACAAAGAACTAAATAACTAGTAGCCCAATTCTTAGCGAAAAATAATAAAAAATAACTGAATGCAAAAGTAAGATTTCCATACATGTTTCTTCGTTTTAAATGTGCAAAATAAAGTAGTAGTGTAATTGGTAGCCTAAATTAAAAAAAAAGTTTGCATACACAAAAGTTTATTTCTCCTCAATTACGCATGATTGATTATTTGCATCGCACGAAAGAGAGAAAAAAACGAAAATCACAGTCATGTTACAATGATTTATTAATACATGTGATTTAATAAATTAACACGTAAGAAACACAGATAAAAAAACAAATATTGACACAAACCTGTAGTGTTTCATCAAGTTTTCAATTTTTGTTTTGATTTCCTCCGCACTGCGGATGATAAACAACGACATTTCTTTGCTAATTTTTTCAAAAATCAACCGATTTCTTTTTGACTTATTCAAATCGGTTAAGTTTTCTTTCCACATTTGGATCAGGAGCTTTGTCCATTAGCAAATGAAACTAATTTTTGTTGCATGCTTTGCTGTTTAAAGTTGACAGAATTTGTTCAAATCAGAAATAACAGTAGGACTGCAGCCAGGCTCTTAATAAAATTTTAAACTGTCTATCAATTCAAACTATCTTTTAAAAACATTCTGCAAAACCCCGCTGCACTTCTCCCAAGTCTCATATCATGGCCAACAGCAACAATGTCAGTGAGTTAGAGTATCACAATGGTACTAGCATGTTTTTTAAATTATATTTGTTCCTTTTATTAGTTGGGAGAATCTCAAAATTTGCGAACAACGTTTGCTGCTCGACCAGAGGATCCGTCTAGTCGGGAACTAGGGCCCTAGTTTGGAATCTGAGAAATTATTGAAGTTTTATCGGGACCTGGCAACCAAACTGACAAGGGCCCGCCTTGGCTCTCTGCGGCCATGCACTTGCCAAAAAAGTAGTTATACAGAATTAGTTTCAATGATGTAAAACATTTTTGCAAATTTAGAAAATTTCCTGTGAATGGCATTTGCTTCTTCGTATGTATTATTCAGAGCTGGCTAATTTCGCTCTTTTCTAACCAAGTCCATTTTCCTTGAATTTTACTTCCTAGTTAATGTTTAGCTTAAATTACTTAATTTTGCATACATAAAGATAATGCAGCATCAATCGTTAAATATTCAATATTTCAGTTCCTGTATTCCATCTTAGAGGCATATTCAATTAGATTGTGTTCGAATTGATCAAATTCTGTCGACCAGTAGTAACCAGAAATTTACTTTTATGTGGGGAAAAATAAATTTCTGGCTGTGCTATTGGTAAGTACAATCGATCGTATTTGATTTCATCTAATTCTGTTACAGTTGAGTATGCCCCTTAATCTAACATTTGAAAAATCTTTATTGATTTCGTTAATTGTGCCTTGTTTCGTTAGACATTAAGGATAATAAGAGCCCCTATAGCAAAAAAAAAAAAAGATTAAGAGGACTGAGACAGCACTAAATTAATTCTGAAACAAAATGTAAAAAAGCTTTTCTAGCTGGTCCAGTAAATGCATCAGTAAGAGCTGCTTTTTCCTCCTTATTCAACAAGAATGTATCGCCGTCCCATTTCTGCCCTACAGAAAAAAAGATATTGGAGAATATTCTCAAGTCAATAAGTGATTAAAAATAAGTTGATACATAATGGTTTCCGACAAGTAACAAATGGTACTTTTTCATGAAGAATCACTAATGATGACTAATTAAGGCAATTGCACTTGTTGCGATTTGCAAAGTAACGATTCTGTCTCGACACATGCTATTATCCTTCCCTCTGCAACATCACCACCGTTAGTACTTAGCAGGAAAAGCTTTATCTACTTCTTTACTAATTATAAAGCTGAAAGTCTCTCTGTCCGGAGGATGTCTGGATGTCTGTAGGATGTCTGTGACGCGCATAGCGCCTAGACCGTTCGGCCGATTTTCATGAAATTTGGCACAAAGTTAGTTTGTAGCATTGGGATGTGCACCTTGAAGCGATTTTTAGAAAATTCGATGTGGTTCTTTTTCTATTCCAATTTTAAGAACAAAAATATCATAAGATGGATGAGTAAATTACGAAATTATCATAACGCTGAACCGTAACACGGGCACAAACCAATTGGAGAGATACGAAATTATCATAATGTGGAACCGTAACATGGGTACAAGCCAACTGGTGAGAAAATTCACCATACATTATTTGTAAATATAAAGGCGAGCCAAAAGACCTTTTAATTTTTCTATTACGGGCAAAGCCGTGCGGGTACCACTAGTGATTAAATAAAAGCTCTTTCTTTAAAAGTAGTTTTTCTGATTTTCAATATTTATACAGTAAGTAGATTAAAATACATCCCTTTTCAAAAAAATCTCACAATCCGAACGGGGTGCGGTTGATTCGAACAATTATAGTTGTACTGTAATTTACAAATTTTTTGATCTTCTAAATGAAGTATATGTTCTTAAATTCTGGTATGAAACATTTTGTGTGATCCATATTTCTAATTACCGTCGACTTATAGTACCGGGGCCCGGAGCTTTGAGGGGCTCGCATGTCATAAAGCTGTTTTTCAAATAATAATGTTAATAATTCCATCAAAAAAGTTATGCTACTTTCTAAAAAAAAAAAAACTTGCATTACATTACCATTTCTCGATAGTATAAATATGAATGAAATACTCTTGGGCAACGAAAAAATAGCAAAAATCTTTGAGTACAATGGTGGCATAATTTCTTAAAACTAGAGTCGCATATGGTATTCTACTTAGAACTAACTGATCAAAGCGAAAACCAACCTGATAAACCTAAACCGCCAGAAGCGAATACAAAGGTGGTGGTGGTGGGTAGAAAAAGACAAATGTAGTATGTATGTGTGATAATAATTTCAACACTTCATTCAATGATATTTTGATTTATCTTACAAGTGCCTGAGTCAAGTTTTACTTTAATTTTTACAAAAAGAACTTTTTATTTCGAAATCAGATCTTTTTCCTTGGTCCGTCCAACTTTGCCTTACTGAAAATTCATAGTTACTTTGCTTACCTCAGACATGACAAATTATCCAATTTTTACTCAATAAAGGTTACACTATTTGTAAATATATTTTTATGCTAACTTCAAATTACAATTTTAAAATTTACATTAAAATTTCAATATTCAGTTATAAGCAAGTAAACAATGCAACGTCACATATGAATGCAATTTTAAACTATTCATTTTGAAGTTCTTAAGTGTGTGTGAGATTAAATTAAGCAGATGGGCAATAAAATTATGCATTGGGGAGATAGGGGCTCATGGAGGGGGGGGGGGGTAGGATTAAATTTGGCATTGGGGAGCATTTCTGGTAGCGGCAGCCCTGATTACCATCAAAGTTTTAAAAAGTCAAGAGAGAGAATTTTTTTTACCGAAAATGACTTGTTTTCAATTTAATACTGGAAAATGCAAAGGTGTTATGGTTTTGCAGTAAAACTTGGTTTGCTGTATCTTGCAGATTACGGAAAAGGTTATTCCGCTGATGGGTGTCCTTCATTACACTAAAAAATATTTAAGGGTCCTAACATTCAGTCTCCGTCTAAAGCGACAAAAATCTGTCTTTTGAAATTGTTCGATGGATGCATATAATCAAGATACTTTCAATCTAGGAATCATCCCCCAACTTGTATCTATGGATATACAGTGAAAACAGTTTAACATGATAACTCTTAACAGAAAATATGGTTAACACGAAATGATATTGTAGTCTGGACAGAGTACTGTGTAATTTAATTCAATTCTTTTAACACGAAAATATATTTTGGTCCCTTCTCTCAGTTTGTTAAACTTTTTCACCGTATTTCAAAATCTCGTTTTTCCCCCCCGCCAGAAATTTTTATAGTCTAGCACGTCCAACTACTTTTTCATGTCACAGGAAAATGTAATAAAGTATAAATCCAGATCCTATTAAACTGAACTTCGTGTAATCCGAACAGTCATTTAGATGTACATACTGTATTAAAAGAAAAGTGAAAAAATGTGCTATGTATTTTGTAGGCCTTTATTATGGTGTCAATAACAGGAAGTTGGGGGATTGTAATTTTTACTGTGTACAGTATAGGTATCTGGTTTCAATTTATAGTTAATTTTGTTTAACTATTACTATCATTAATTTGGACAACCTGTATCCTTTATTAGTCCAGATTAATGAGATTCTACTGTATATGCGGTACTAAAAAAATTATGTCAAGTAATGTCAGCGTTTTGGCAAAAGTTATTACGTGCATTAAAAATAATTGGCGAATTATTGACAACTGTTAAACATGTATTTATTCCAATAAGAAATTGGGGGTTTGTAAAATGATTTTCGCTACTTTTAAAACTGGAAGAATATTGTAGTATTTAATGAAACTTTTCTTCAGAAAAAAACGAACAGAATTTTCTGTCAATATGTACAAGGAATGGAATTCAAAAAGAAATAAATGACATATGAAATTTCCATTTAGCTTGAAGCAAATAAAAATGAATCGTGTTCATGAACACCAACACACTAAAATACTTTTTCAACAATCTTAAATGCCGATCTGAAATGTGAAATTTCAAGTAGACATTTTGTCAGTAGTTGAAAAAAATTAAAATGATTTAAAATTTAAGACTGAAGATACACTTTTCCCATATTGCTCGAATGGCGCTTGACGCGGCGGCCATGCAAAATGTAAACAAGTTTCGCGGCAGCTCGAGATCACGTGATCCGATTTAATTAAGATCAGAGGCTTGACCCTGTTTGCCAAAGTGGGTTAAGTTAACTCACTTTCCGACGAGGGTTAAGCGAAATCGTTGCCAAAGATCTTTTCCCTAACATATCCCGCCCCCTTAAAGTTTATCTAGAAATTTCGATTTACCAAAGACGGTCCGGTATTGCTCACTTCAGATAATCAAAGTTCTACTGTAAAAGTTTAATTGCTAGTAAAATTTTAATCAGAATCCATTATTTCAAATAACAAATTTAAGACTGAAGAATTCAGCATATCACTTGATCTGTTCCAACAGAAGACCACCTTCAATCTGCCACCCCCCACCCACTAGAACTTGGGTGCACCTCCCCTAAATATCCCACAGACCCCCCCTCCTTTGTCCCCCGCAATATCAAGAACCTCTCCCCAAAAATGAAAAAAATACCTCTCAAAACACCCCCTGAAAAAACTTATATGGCACAGTCTGCAGTATGACCCCCCCCCCCAGGCAGGCACCCGTCTCATATATGATGAAGAAATAGCCATAGCAGTTGATTCTATCATTGACATTATTGAACAATGAGACAGTCTTGTTGCTGTTTAGAATCTATAAACAATAATTCAAACAATATTCAAACGTGACAAATATGTAGAGTCCGTAACATGTTCATAAACGTGCAGCTCTTTAGTAAATAATTCCGTAAAAAATATTTTTACCTTTTTAAAAATTATTTTGGTGCTTAAATGTATTATAGATAAACTGAGACATAGTAGAAAACCTTCATTAGGTAAGAATAGTTATTACTTTCACAGTTAATTTGAAGATAGTTTCAGCAAAAATTTCCATGTCTTTTGAGTGTAGAGTCCGTAACATGCTACGTATTTTCCTATATCTTTAGAAATTCAACATAAATTTAAACGTTTTTCAATGCTATGACATAAGTACATATAGGACTAATCATTTACAAAAAATTTAACTTTACTATTTGCACTAAGGAGGTATTTGTCCTATTTGCAAGTAGGAGGCTAAAACATCCTTATAAAGTGTAGAGTCCGTAACAGCCAAATACTGTGAAATGCCCAATATAGGTTTTTTTTCCCTTTTAGTACCGAGCGTTTATATGAAAAAATAAGGGGAAGTTTCGTGATGGTGAAATTATTCTATTTCTAAAATACATTAACACTAAAAAGAATAAAATAACAGATTTTTTTAAAAAGTATCAACAACTTTTCATAATGCACTCAAAAGGACAAAATAATTTTTCTGGGTCAGAAAGGACAATTAAAGAATGCCTGTAGTTTTTGAAAATTCCAAGAAAATGACACCACAAACGAAGATAAGTGCGATTCTATTCATTTCGTACCAAACTTTCCCAATAAGAAAAATATGCATGCTTCAACACTCAAAGTTATGATTGAAAGCTATAGATAATGATGAGAAATTCTCTTCATGACTTGAGTCGCACTTTTCTTCGTTTGTGGTGTCATAAGGAAGTAGTTATATTAAGAACACAGGATACTCTTGCCACAGAGAGTCTTGCCCATCCAATACCTTTCACCTCGGAGCTCACCTATCTAGAACTGTTCTCCAAGCAAAAAGCCAATAATAAAGAAAAATGGTTAATACCTCCATCTTACAATTTGTACAAAGGCAATAGGCCAGGACAATCTCTTGCCCTTCCCTGTGACAGGCAGACTAACACCCTTCTGTCTCGCCTCGCCAGTGGACATCTGAAAAGTCTCACTTTCTCTGGAAGCGCCAAGAGGTTCCCCATCTGCCCTAAATGCCAACAAGACCAGGCATGACCACAGCATATCTTGAGCTGCCTGGGATTGGACTGGAACGACATATTCGACAGTCCACTGTTAGTGTCAAATCTCATAAGGGTCAACGGCTTCATCGATTTGGTCCGACTCCGTCAGACCAAAGGGAGATTAAAAACAACAACAACACAGGACCTCATTAAGGAATGGCAATAAACCCTGATGACACTAGGACTTATTGAAACTGCAGCAGCTGTACTGACAGCGTGCTGACCAATCCCGGCGTTTTGATTGCCCAGGCCATATTTGTTTCGCTTTCGCAGCGCTGGAGTCCCCTGTGGCCCCAGGAGTGGATCTATACCAGCACAACATCCCGCAGTTGGCCAAAGATGGCCACTACTTCCCATGGCGCAATTTAACCTCAACCTTCTGATTCGCGAACACGACATCAATCAATCAATAAATAAATTCATGAAATACACCGCCAGCTCAGTCATTTCCAGCCGAGGACTGCAGTTTCGTGCTTATTAGCACTCATCAGCCCGTCATAGGAATTGACTGATCTGGAGGTGGGAAACCTCTTAAGGGAGCCAAGAGAGCCAAACAAACTGGTAACGAATATAGAATTAGCGCAGACTATCCGAAGACTGCAGTCCTCGGCTGGAAATGACTGAGCTGGCTGTATATTTCATGCATTTCTGCTTTAGCCCTGGCTATTGGGCGGTAATTCACTGAATATAATCAATAAATTAACCGAAATTATTTTTAAAAAGAAAATAAACAGTTCGTTCCCTGTCTCGCCGACATTTTAAACTTCCTCCCCTCGTTTAATACATCAAAAAGTATGATTAATATTGAAAAACAGGGGAGGGGTATTTCGTGTCGGCGAAACAAAGGATACACCTAACAAACAACCAGCAAGCGAGCTCTTTGTTACAATAGATACATTGTTTTAAAACAAAATATTTCAGTTATAAGTAACAATTAAAAATCCATTGTTGACATATCGATGCAAAACACTGTTGAACCTTCTTTCACGCACAAATATCAAACCTGAAGCATCCTTAAAATAACCAAGAACTTTTTCAAAGCTAATTTAAAACCTCCTAATTAATTTTGGCACATTTTTACTAAGGTAAGTTAATTTACTTTTACAGTCACGTCTGAGTATTATAAAGTTTTAAAACATTACATCCGACAAGTTTTCTAATTTTATTTTTTGGATCTACCTCTGTCCCGGACTGGAAAGATTATCTGCACTTTACAGTGCCAGAATTACCAGCTACAGTTTACAGTTATATTTTCTGAATACATATTTTTTTTTAAAATAAATTTTGACTTTTAGGAATTTTTACCTTTACCTTAAAAAATTATGATAATTTATACTAATAGAGAACAGCTCTGACAAATTTTAACAAATTTGATTTTCTTGATACATTAAACTATCTTTCAGTGCATAGATTTTAATTACGATTCCAAAGTTCTTTTTTTTTTAGCTCTGCCGACATTGAATCGAATTAACATGTCTGTTTTCAGAATGAAGACATCAGAAATCGCTTTTTTCGCAGCTGGATTTGGCCTGGGAGCCCTCGCAGGATATTATGCATCAAAGATGTGGGGAGAGGCTAAAGAAAATGACGAAGAGATTGAGAGAGATATCGTTGAAGTGAAGAGAGAAATTAATGATGAAAAGGCTAATGGAATAAGTAATGAGAAAGACCAACAACAGAATGATGAAAACGAAAATGAAACGGATAGTAAAATGACAAAAGCCCTAGATAAACAAACCCAAACCGAAGAAGCGTAAGCATTTTATTCAACTAACCAGTTTATTGAAGAAAAAGAAAATGGAGTTTGGGTCATCAGATGGGGGAGATTTGGAGGAATCAGATTTAGGGTAACTTGACAGCTTGAAACAGTTTAAAAGCATCTAAACTTAACCATTTCAGCAACTTTCTCTTTTGCGAGAACAATGGGGTCGTTTCCAAAAGTTTAAAAGTATTTGTTTTTCGGAAAAAGCATGCTTAAAAACAAAGGATCTGACCATTTTTGAAATAATTTGTTGAAGTTTAATATTAAAAAAAATTACTTTGACTGTTTTACTTATTCATCTATTTATTATTATTATGTTATTGTTATAATTATTATTATTTTGCCGCTCTCTGGTTATAGCCAACGTGTATATAAACGAACGGATATCTTTTATTTAATTATTTTCTTTTTTTATAGCAAATATAGTTTATAATACCCTTTTGTGGTGTAAGCAGAATTTTGATGACTATTTATACCGATATGCAAGCGTACTTAAGTGTCAAATTCAAACTTAAGATAAAATAAGCTAATTCTTGCATTTATATTTATAGCACACCTGACCATCCGGAAAACTTTAAAGAAATAGACGATTTTTGGTTTAAATCGATTGCAGAAGCCACAGAAAGAAGCCGCAACACCATTCAAGAACTGAAAGCTTACCTAATAGACTTTACTGAGGTAGCGAGCCAAATAGCCAGAGGCAATAGCCCAGATAGCTCAGAAGAAGAATATTTTTCCTGTGATGAACAATAGTCATTAATTCCAGCTAAAAACCAAACTACAAACTTTACACCATTTTCTCCTCTTTTTTTTTTTTTGCAAAAATTCACGCCAACTTGTGCAGCACTTCTATTCACCTCACATTACAAAATAAAACTTTTTTTTTTAAATTTTATTGCTGCAAAAAACATTTTTTTTAAACTACAATTTTCTTTCAATAAAAAATAATATAACTATAAATATGCTTTGATTTTTTTTTTTTTTTTTTGAGTTTTAAGGCAACACTAATATTTTTAATTTAGTTATTCTATTTTATATTATTCTACCCATTTATTCAAATATTCAATAGAGCGGAGCAAAAAAACAAAATTTTTCTTTTAGCGACGCTATCGCGCGGAAAAGTTGCTATCGGTGAAGACTTCAAAACAATGCCTTTTTATTGAAAAAATAGACAATGTCTTCCAATCACGCAACGAGTCTGAAAATTCGAAAACCTGTAGAATTAAATTTTTTTTTTAAATCAATTTTTGTAAATTTTTTAACACACATTTGTGTTATTTTTTTTAATAACCATATTTACGTTAGTATAATACTAACGTATAATACTGACGTACTACTACGTACGTCAAAAATTAGCACACAATCGATACATAAATAAATAATATGTAATAGCCCCCATATATAATAAATACATATGTAATAAAATGAGTATTTTCAAATTTAAAAAAATCTACATTTTTTTTTTCGAATTTTCAGGCTCGTTGCGTGATTGGAAGATATTATCCATTTTCAACAAATAAAATTTGCTTTTACAGTCTTCACCGATAGCAACTTTTCCGCGCTTTAGTCTCTCAAAAATTGAAATTTTGTTGTTCTTGCACCCACCTACTAAATAATTAAAAAAAATCTTCTTACCTACACAATATCGGCAAACAATAATTTTTTTTTCTAGTATTTTTTTTTTTTTTTTAAAACTAGAATAGAACTGCTGTACAAGTTGGCGCCGGAATTATTTGCAAAGGAAGACGAAAAAGAAATCTCTTTTGAAGATTTTAAAATACCTGAAGATTCAGCTTACTGAAAATAAGCCTGACTCATCTGCAGAACATTCTATGAAAAGAAAAGTAATTCTGTTGCCATCACCGATGAAAACTACAGAAGTTTAAGTAATCGACAAGACTGACGCAAACTTTTAAAAGACTAGCATAAAACAATATTTCTCTATAATATACTAGCGGTACATGCACGGCATTGCCCGGAGTAGAAAAATAAAAGGTCATTTGGTTCGCCTGTATATTTATAAGTAATGGATGATGACTTTCTCGCCAATATGCTACGTCAATTCATTTCGTTATGGTAATTTGCTCGGTGCAGAGGAATTAAATCCACCAATGGTGGTAAAAATAAAATCATAGAAAAGGAACAAAATCGAATTTTCGAAAAAATTGCTTTGAGGTGCACACTCCCATGCTACGAGCTAATTTTGTGCAAAATTTCATGAAAATCTGTCGAAAGAACTAGGCGGTATGCGCGTCACAGACGTCCAGACTACGAGGCATCCAGAACTTCAGCTTCATAAAAAGTAAAGAAAACATTCATAAACCATTATATTATATTTCTGTCCTCAACTTTACCTTAACCGAAAGTATAATTATGAAACAAGACTCATCCATTTGAAAAACATTCTCCGTATAGAACAAACGTGGAGAAGAAACATGGACAATTCTGCAACAAGAGCAGAATTTCTTCAGCACAAATTCCAAATTGGTCTTCTATTCTTTCTGAGAGTGCGCCTTGTCGACCGTTTTGCTAGCAAGAAAAGAATTCGAGTGCTTTCCTGGGGACTGAATTCCCTGAATGGATTCGGATCATTTCAATGGCGACATCGACGGCTGACTCTAGTTCTAACCGAATGAGAATCTTCCATATTCCACGGCAGTACTTTTTCAACCAAAAACTATCGGAAATATGACAACGGAATTATTTTTGCACGTTTGAACTGAACTGTGAAATTTTATCAAAATAATACCTTTTTTGATGGCTGCACAAATATTCAATGTTCGATCAGACTGCACAATAAGGAAATTATATTAAATTTGTTTTTCGGTATCAAGAAGTGTTTTTACTTTGTGTTTTGAAGTTTCCTTTGTCTCTGTTTTAGCTCTTCTCTAAATTTACACTGGGACGTGACCTGGTAAGGTCGAGCATACCTTTTTCCTTTTACTTCTTTTTACAAAAAAGGAAGTATTGTATTCACGGAAAAATTTTCACCAAAAAATCGGCCTTAATTTCCATTTTGCTCAGCCCCAAATGAATGTCGAGTTTTTTTTTCAACCCGATCACACGTGGATATGTGCCTAGGAACGTGCAGACACCCGAAATATCCATTTTGACGATCCCCCGAGTTAATTACAACGAGTTTTCTCGCGACGTCTGTATGTACGTATGTGTGCATGTGTGTATGTATGTCGCATAACTCAAGAACGGAATGTCCAAGAAAGTTGAAATTGGGTACTTAGACTTCTATTGGGGTCTAGTTGTGCACCTTTTTTTTGGTTGCATTCGGATGCTCCAAAGGGGGTCTTTTGCCCATTTGGGGGGGGGGTCATTGTTAATTTCGATGTAAACTCAAGTGGTGTTACAATTTTGCGTACACTTGGCAATATATCGCCAGTCTTTTGGCCGTCAAGTTTTGTTGCCAACTGGGCGACAAATTTGGCTATTTTTTATTTTTATTTATTTATTTTTTAAATCTGGTTTCAGTTTGGCCACTGTTGGTGATATTTAGAGAGTAAACTATAGAATCACATTAAAACTGCCAATAATGAGAAAATGACATTAAATCGGAGTAAAAGGAAGTCATGTGATGCACACATCAGCTCGTTTGTTTTTATGAGCTATATCTTAGTGCGTACTGTACCTTGTTTTTATTGCTAAAAATATTACTCAAAAATTTAAACAACAGTGAAATTTTGGCAACTCGACTACCCCGGTAACTTGACATTTATTTTTCTTATGGTTATCCCTAGCTAATTTCAATGGGTGAAAACCTTTAAACTTGACAGAGATTTGCAGGAACTCTTATATTCAGTTGCCATTATCAAGTCCAACTTTTTTCATTTGTTTTCAAAAATTATGCATTTATTCTTCACGAAGTATTCAAATGGTATTGGTGATTTTATTATATACTTTTCAAGAAAGAAAATGAAAAGAAAATTTATTTACTGGAACTAATTTTTTTAGTGTGAAGGTTAAGCAAGCGAGTTATACAGAAACTCTTAAGGAATTAAAATTATGGAACCTCAGTAAGAAGTCGACATGTTTTCATGGTACTTGGGCACCCGAGAAGGAACTTAGAGGGGTTTTCAAACGCCAAACAAAGTACCGAACCGTTCGAATTTAAAGTTTAGGTCCCGAAAATGGCATTTTTCTAATATCAGGACGGAAAAATGCTCGCAAAAATTAGGATAAATATCCATAGAATAAACATCCCTGATTTTTCTGCATCAGATAAAATTTGTTCCAATGTTCCAAAGTAGTCAGAACGTGAATTATAACTGTTTTTAACTAATTTCATGCTAAAACAATGAAGGTAAGCCGATTAGAAAGGCGGTTGTTTTCATTAGTTAAAAGTAGGGGAATGTGGGGCAGAGTGAAGCAGCGGAACGTAGTAAAAAGGTGAAATATCTACTCTCCATTTAGTGCCACATATCTAGTAATGTTTTAACAAGGTAGTTGCACATGTAGTCTATTCCACTTAAGAAAAAAAATCAACGCCAAAGATTAAAGCATTTGATAATGCAGTAGACTCTAGTTTTACGTAGAGTCTACGTTCCACGGAAATGCCACGTAAATCGAAACCGCGTAAATGGAGACCTAATACTAGTGTTAAAATAGGGGGTTCCGTTATTTGGTTCCGTAGATAACAAAGTACTTCATTCTAGTGATGATTCATTGTGTAATAAGTTTAATGTGTACTTATATCGACTTTTAAGCACAACCTGCATAGAGAAAGCATAAATTGATTTCGCGTCCTGTTGATAAAGAGGAGCTGGCTATGATCGTCTTTTGGCAGTCATTCAGAATTTTTCTCTGTCATTCTTTGCAGAGCATTAACGTATCCATGATCACTTGCGTCATTTCCACGATAGAATCTTTCTTCACTAACAAATCAGAAAGATCGTTTCTATTGTCTGGGAATGGCTCAAAATCTTCGTTGTGAACGTTTTTGGTTGTGCGTCAACGACATTGGTACCCTCGTTGGTTTTGTCCTCCTTTGGCACTCCTAAAAGCTCTTCTTCCAGTGAGTTCTGAACGGTGTGCGTTTAATAACTTTACTTCTGGAAAGAGCTCTGGAACCAGTCGCATAAAATGTCTCCAGTGGCCCAAACTCGATGATTAGCATGCCAAAATGCAGTTGATTACACGTCTTTAGGAGTTTGGATTTTGAAAGAGGGGAAAATGTTATCTGTTTGCATTGCCGCATCCACGTAAAACCGAAACTCATCCGTGTAAAATAAAATAAATGTGTCAAACCTTAAACCGCGTATAATCGAAACCGCGTAAAACAAGGGTTTACTGTACAGGAAATTTTCGAAAAATGATACTCTTATTGTAATATTTGTTGTAAGTCAAAAGTTATTTTTGACATTAAAAAATGATTAAGTTTTTATTATTAACATTTTGAATATTAATTGAAACTTTCTAATACACGGTGCAATATTTATTTAGTTAATATTAAGCTTATTTATATTTGAAATATTTTGCTCAAGTAGCCGAGTACATGCGGGGCAAAGTGAAATAGCTTAGTTTGTTTACTCACTCAATCATTTATTAAAACGCTTACGTGTTATTCATTTATTAGTTAATTCTTTTACATTTCTTCATTTAGTAATTCACTTATTTATTCATTTATTCACTTATTTTTTAATACATTCACTATTTTACCTACTCATTTATTTTTCTTCATATATTGACTAATTAATTGTTCGTTTATTGCTCCAATTTCTCTTCATTTGTTTAATCAGCATTTTATTTGTCGATGCATTTGATCAAAAATAATTTTTATAATCAAAACAAAAATATTTCCTCGGAAAAATATTTCATTTTTCACTTTGTCCCATAAAAAAAAAGTGAAAATTTTCTACTTTTTTTTTTTGAGCAATCACTATTGCTTATTGCTTTCATTTGACTGTTTTGGCGTGCTATCATTTTATTTTTCCACCGCCACCCTCCGCACCATCACCGTCGACCAGGTCCTCACGATGCTGCTCCTATAGCGAAAGCCATCTCCAGGTTGCATCCATGTCCTACACACACGCACATACACACACAACTACACATACACTCACGCACACACACACACAAACACATACACACACATACACCTACACAAACACACAACTACCCACACATTCATGCCTGCACACAGACACAAACACATATGCCTACACACACATACAAATACCTCCCCCACACACACATTCATATGCATAACTACCCTCACACTTATGCCAGCACACAGACACAAACACACATGCCTACACACACATACACATACCCCCACACACAAACACACACGCCTACACAGACACACTCGTGATTGCGAAAAACATAATTTGAATTCAAGATGTCAAAATTCAAATTAATTCCCCCCTCCCAAATAAGTTTTTTTTTTTTTTTTGAAGGCTTAAAATTATTGCCAAAAATAAGAAATTTTGTTCCAATGAAAGTTTTGTCATAAAATACAATGTTTTTTCCTTTTTGTACTGTAATTTTCAAAACTAATTTTCAATTTGTTCATTTTGAATAAGCTCATTCACCTTAGTCATCACTTTGCCTAACATTCCCCAAATACTTTTAATCACTAAAGTTGATAGAACAAGCAAAAAGAAAAAAAAAAAAAAAAGAAGAAAAAAGGTGGAGCGAGGAAAAACTTTTAATTTTAAAACGTTTAATTTTCAGTTAATTTTTTTTTAATGTCCGATTTTTCAAATAAGACGTGGTCTTTATGATGTCACAAGTTAAGGATTTTTAGCGCGCTACTCCACTGGCACGTTGAATGCTTACGCTAGCTGTTATACGCCGTCAGATTATGAAAATTTAGAAGCGAATTAAATATTGCTCTCTACGCTTGCTTTCAACCATATCGTTGCCAGTACATGTGAGTAAAGAAGCGAGTTAAATATTGCGCTCCGCGATAATGGCATCAGTGAATGGCATTTCACCACTTGTGATGTTATGTGCAGAAGCGTAAAAAATGAAATTGAATCTGAGCACCGGGTAAAATAATTGTTTTAAAATATTAAAAACTAGCTGTACCCGCACGGCGATGCCAGTGCTAAGAGTTTAAAGGAAGTCTGTTGTATAAAAAATTTTTTCACTTGTGATTAGGGATTGCAATACCGAACCGAAAATTAAATACCGTTATTCGGTATTTTTAAAACGTGGTATTGGAATACCGGTATTAATACCGGTATTTGAAATTTCTCAAAAAATGATTGAAAACATATTGTTACGTTGCCGCACTTCCTACCTTTGTATAAAAATTGTACTATTTATGAAAACGTATTGTGAACAAATACAGGGTGGTCCCGAATTCATGGTACAAACTTTAATGGTAGGTACTGGACATTGTAACAAGGATTTATTGTATAGGAATGTATAGTCGCAAGTGACGCGTTAAGGCGTAAACAGGGGAAATAAAAGGAAAGAGAAATGGAGTGATCGGTTGGTATCTCTGTCGGTAGAGGGCAGTAGATCTCTAGCCGCCGTTGAACATGATGCATCGCAGTAGGGAAAAGCGCCATTCACAATTGTACTGCCGTAGACGATGGGTGACTTTACGTATGCAGAAAAAGCAGACATGCATTACATGTACGGCCGTGCAAATGGTAACGCCAGAGCTGCGTTACGAATGTATCGGAGCTGTACGCACTCCAAGGCTGGAACAAAGCATCTTGAACATTGTGGCTGATAGACCCGAGTCAAGCACAAGAACTGTTGCGCGTGACGTAGGTGTGAGTCATCAGACTGTATGCAGAGTGTTAAAGGAAAATCGCTTACACCCCTTCCATTTTCAGAAAGTACAAGCATTGAATCCAGCAGATTATCCTCTTCGCGTGAACTTCTGCCAGTGGGTGTTGCAGCAATGTGCGTTGCAGCCGGATTTCGTAGGTCATGTGCTATTTACAGATGAAGCGACATTTTCACGCGAGGGTGTCTTTAATGCGCACAATTCCCATGTGTGGGCAACCGATCCCACATAATCCACATACAACGCGTCCACATGCGTTTCAACAACGTTTCAGTATTAATGTGTGGGTTGGTATTGTGAACGACTTTTTGATTGACCCATACTTACTACCCACGCGACTCAGTGGCGGAAGCTATCTTATTTTTCTGCAAGAAGTGTTACCACAACTGCTGCATGATGTTCCGATCGCCATTCGTAACCGCATGTGGTTTCAGCACGATGGGGCGCCAGCACATTTCAGCATTGATGTACGGATTTACCTGAATGCCGCGTTTGGTGCTAGATGAATTGGGCGTGGTGGACCAGTCCCTTGGCCATCCCGATTTCTTGAGCCTCGATTACTTTTTATGGGGACATCTAAAGAGTCTTGTTTATGAGATTCCAGTTGACTCAGATGAGGATCTCGTCGCTGGCATATCTGTAGCTGCTGCAGGTGTGCGTGAAATACCAGGCATTTTTGAACGTGTACACCAATCGCTGCACCGACGCTGTCAAGCATGTATCGCTAATGGTGGACGCAATTTTGAACACTTACTGTAAACATGACACTTGTCAACAACGATTTCAATAAAATCTTTGTTTTACCTTTCGGCCGTTATTTCCCCTGTTTACGCCTAACCACGTCACTTGCGACTATACATTCCTATACAATAAATCCTTGTTACAATGTCCTGTACCTACCATTAAAGTTTGTACCATGAATTCGGGACCACCCTGTATAAAATGAAGGAACTAATGTCATTTTCAAAAAAATCAATAACATTAAAAAAACTTAATGAAACATAATTTATTGAATTTTCTGAGACTTGCACTCATTTTAGTGCTTAACTTGCCTACAGTTGAAAGTACTCTCTTTCTGAATTCACGCAGGTCGGTGATACTGTTAACAATGTGCTATTCATCTCCTTTTCTTTCTTGTTATTTTTGGATCGCCCTGACAATTTCTTCGTTAGGAGTATTTTTTAAAGACCTTTCCAACCATATCAAATTCGAAAAAAATGGATCATCCGTTCACGTACAAAGAGCAATTTAGGACGAAAATGCGTTTTTTATTAATATCTCCGTTAGTTAGCGTTCGATTTCAAAAATTCTTGTTGATGACACTAAAACTCTGCAATAGCTTCTAAAAAAAAAAAAAAAAAAAAATGAAGGAAATCAGTTCAAAAACAGAGGAGAAATCGGTACCGAAAGAAAACGGCTTGCCTATTAATATATAAAGATGAGCTTAATAATTTTAATTATTATTCTTTTGTTTTGAAAGCTGTTAAAAAAAATTTAAATGGAAAAAAGTGTATTAGCTGCTTTGTTTAAAAGATGCTGTACTTGTTCAGTTTTTTTTTTAAATTTATTTTTATTTTTATTTATTTTTTATTTATTTATTTTTTTACGCATCTAATTTTTTTAGATGAGTAAGGAATATTTTATTCCAAGAAATCAGTTTAAATATTTAAAAAATATGTTTGAAACAATTTGCGATTTAAGCTATTTTTGAGAATATTGATCAGGTACTAGAAAGTAGTATGGATATTAGGGCTAGACCGATGGCATTTTTTGGTCGATGGGGCGATGCCGATTGTTGGCCGATTGTTTAAAGATGGCCGATGGCCGATTGCCGATGGCCGATGCCATAGGCCGATGGCAAAAGAAGAAAAAAAGAAAACCTAACAGAAATAAATTGATAAGATTTTCAGGGATTTAAAGGATCATTAATTCTTTTCACTTTGCTTCCTTGCTCCAAATGAGGAATTGTAATCACAAAAAAAAAAGTCAGATTTCGACCTAAATTTCTATTTTACGATTACCCAATTTAAACTTCACAAGTTTTTTCGGCACATGTGTACATGCATATGTACATAGGAACATATAGATGACCAAAATATCCATTTTGAACACCTCCTTAGTTAACTATCGCTAATTCTTTTGTGATGTCTTAATGCGTGAAAACTTGCGTCACGCAAAAACGTTATGAAATAGTAAGTTGAAAACTCATACGCACGTAGTATGATCCAAGAGTTCGATTACAAGTTGTATACAAGAAGTTCTGTCTAGAACTAGATGAGCCTACTTTCCCGTATACCCATACTACTTTCTAGTACCTGATCAATATTCTCAAAAATAGCTAAAATCGCAAATTTTTTTCAAACATATTTTTAAAATACTTTAAGCTGATTTCTAGGAATAAAATACCCCACTCATCTAAAAAAAATTTTATGCGTAAAAAAAAGCAGCAACTTTTAAACAAAGCAGCTAATACACTTTTTTCCATTAAAAAAACCTTTAACAGCTTTCAAAACGAGAAAATAATAATTAAAATTAATAAGCTCATTAAAATAAATACATCATATCAAAAAAAAAAAAATCGTTTCTTTTCCCCTGTTGCCAAAAAACATTTTTTTAAATGAATTAATGCACTTACCAAAAAAAAAAAAAAAACAATAAAATGTCAACTTAAAGAAATAATTTTCTTTGTCAAAAAAAAAAAAAAAATCGTCTGCGCATATCTTTATGTAGAAACATAAATGACTTCGAGTTTATTCGCCAAAAACTGAGTACCTAAATTGAAACTTTAGCGTAAAAATAAAAACAAGTCATATCAACAATAATTATTTCACAGTTAAAACCATAGCTGCGGAGTCGGAGTCAATCTCATTTTGAGATAAAGGAGTCGGAGTCGAATATTTAAGAATCGGAGTCAGTCATTTGTCCACCGTGTATAAATTTTTGCCAAAACTACGAAGTCAGAGTCAAAGTCGGGGAGTCGGAGTCCGATTAATTGTCGGGCACAGGAGTCGGAGTCAAGTGCCCCTAAATTCTCGGAGTCGAAGTCTGGAGTTTGGCGTCAAGAGTTATTTCCAACAAAATTTGTTTGAAGTAAGTCCGCCTTCAAGTACGGAATCTACATTGACTTTCAGTTTCTCCGTAGGCACTATTGTTAAGGGATTTGAACTGTACAAAATTGAACGGAAAATTGTTCAAATCAAAAAGATAGATTTTGATGAAAAACTTGTGTATAAACTATTTCCTACAAAGCTTGTTTGAAGCAAATTCGCCTCACAGTTCGGAATTGCCTTGAATTTCCCCGTAGGCGCTAATGTTAAGTTTTTTTGAACTGTTCAAAATTGAACAAAAAATAGTTCAAATAAAAAAGTGAAATATGGGAATGAGGTGTCCTCGCCGAGATCGTTCGAACAAAAAAAAGTTTGTTCGAATCGGACAAATCATTCAAAAGTTATTAGGGGGGGGGACCGACAGACAGACCGACAGACATTTTTCCCCATCTCAATACCCTACTTTCCGATTTTTAATTTTTCAATATTTATTTAATTATTTCATTTATTTTTGACTTTTTTTTGTTTTTCACGATATTTTTAAGATGCATTAAGCCTTCTTTCATGCTTTTTTCTTCTTTTTCTGACTTTTACTGGGAAAGTAGGCTAAAAATATGTGTCAGGCTTGTCGAGTTTTCGGGGTTCTTATGTTGATTATATGATTTCAAAATACTTGAAAAATAGTGAGTTTTAAAGTTTTTTTTTATCTCAAATTTAGAAAATTTCCCCCGGTTTACCCCCCCCCCCATTATTTTAAATGTCGGCGTCTCTGGGAGTGTCTTTCCATTCAAGTCAAGTGTCCTTCCTACCTTACTATATCAATGCCTAGTTACGGCACTTGCACGGCTCCCCATAAAATAGAACAAAAAAATCTCTCTAAGACAAGTGATATGATTTAAAAGTTGAACCAGAAAATTTGTAATCCGATTTTTAGATTCTTTTACTTCGAAAATGCCATGTCACATACTATTTGTTTGTAAAAATTACACACACCAGAAAATATGGCATTTTCAAGGTACAAAAATCTGACCTTTATTTGAGGTGGGGGGGGGGGACCTTTGAGGGATTAAATAACCACCTAAATCCCCGGTGATGTCTGGCACCCCCAATAATTTTTGCAAGTCGGCGCCCCTGTTAACGTGTCAGTGGTTACAGGGTATAACGCTAAGTTTTTCATTTTATTCAAGTAACTATTAATCAAATATGGGATCAACTGTCATGCTTTGATAGTTTTTTTTAGCATATATTATTCCCCAACAGCATTGTTTTTATTTGAAGGCTTTGGTTAGCTGGAAGAAATAAAGAACTTAGCAGACCAAACGGGACATTTTTTCGAGAATCGCCCTAATGGCACAAATGATCCAGAAGAACAGCAGTCCCGTAGTGCTGCCATCTATGTACATAAAAGAAGAGCTACTGCCCACCTAAAGATATTTTTGTTTTAGGGGCAAAAGCGAATTTAGAAACACTTTGAAATTACTATCGATTTCGCACAGTTATTACGAAATAAAAATATATAACTTTCCATGAAAATGCAGAAGTTTTTGACACGAAAGGAACATTTAAAAGTAGAATATAAAACTGGAATGTCGCATCCCACACATGAGCCATATTTAGTAGTGCTGCCATCTTTACTCTCGATATGGAACTAGAAATCACCCCAAGGGTTTCCATGGGGAATAGGAGCTAACTCTTTTTTTTAGAAAACTGTCAAACTGTTTTAACTTTCCGAAAAGCTGTGGTGCACACAAAATAAAAAATTTGTTTAAAAAAAATTCCGAATGCTTCAAAAAAAAAAAAAAAAAAAAAAAAATAGCATAGAAAAGTAGATTGCGAGTTTAAATGTAGTAGCATTTCCAGCGAAAGAAATATATTTAGCTATGATGTTTATCTAGACTACTTTTGAACGATCTAGGAAATGTGATTTTACCGAAATGTTTGGGTTCACATTAAACAAGAACCTCTTTTTTTTTAAATTTCTGAACATGTTATAATTTTTCATGATATACGGGGGTCAAGAATGAATAAAATATATTTAACCGTATAAATTTGGAAGGATGTTCAAGCAAACGCTTTGTTATTGTACGGGGAAATACAAATGAAGCTAAATCTTCCCTGTAGACTGTTCTCAATCCGAGAAGCACTGAGGGGGTGGGGCATCTACCCATCACGCACTTGAAACACAACTAATGGCCTGTTTTAATGGACAGGACCATGCCATTGCATTTCGGATTATAAGCTGACGTTCTACTTAGTTTAATTCCGAAAAGAATAGCAAATGACTTAAATAACGAGGATTCAAATTGTCTGCCCTGGTCACTAGAAATGACTGAAGGAACATCAAAACGAGCAATCCAAGAAAAATATATAGCTTTAGCTACCGTTTCTGCGGATATGTCAGCTATCGGAGAAACCTCCGGCCAACGCGTAAAGCGATCAATAATTGTCACGCAATAAATTTAACCCCGACAAATTTATGATGGTCCTATCAAATCGACAAGAATATGTTTGAATCTTCCGTCAGGAAGTGGGAAGTTACCATATGGGACCTTAGTTCGTTGACATTCTAAACAAGCCTGACAATATAATTTTATGTCCGCTTTCATACCTAACCAAACATATTTTGCAGCTATTAATTTTGCCGTAGCGCATATACCAAGGTGGGACAAATTATGATGCGAATCAAATACCTTTTTACGAAAAGAGTCAGGAACAATAGGTCGAATGTTTGAAGTTGAAATATCACAAAGTAAAAATTTATCCGAATTCGGAACCGGAAATTTAATTTGCAGCGATAGGCTTTCATTTGCGTCGTTCAATTTTTTTTAAAAGCTCAGAATCTTCCAACTGAGCAGTCGCCAAGGATTTCCCCATCAACAGTAGAGGGGATGGAAATTTCTTCGATGCGTGAAAGCGTATCTGCCACGAAATGTTCTTTTCCCTCGATGAAACGAATGTCTGTAGAAAATTGCGAAATGAAATCAAGTTGGCGTACACGCCGGGGGGAAGCTTTTGAATGGTTTTTCTGACTAAACGCAAAAGTGAGAGGCTTGTGATCTGTATAGATCACAAATGGGCGCGCTTCTAACATTTGTGCAGTAATACATATGTATTATTGCACAATGTATTATTGCACTGAAAATGTATTTTTGCACAATATTACTGAAATGTAATTATTGCACAATATACTGCTAATAGTTCTCGCTCATAGGTTGAATACTTTTGTTGCGTTGAAGTTATTTTACGCGAAAAGAAACCTAACGGTTTCAGCATAGGCGGATTTAGGCCGAAATATTTGGGGGTGCAATAATACCAGGGATCGGGGGAGGGGGGGGGGCGTATTCCCGGAATAACAAGGCAGCGTCAAAATCAGAAAATAATTTT
This sequence comes from Uloborus diversus, assembly GCF_026930045.1. Classification (NCBI taxonomy): domain Eukaryota; kingdom Metazoa; phylum Arthropoda; class Arachnida; order Araneae; family Uloboridae; genus Uloborus; species Uloborus diversus. The sequence goes on along the minus strand of NW_026558065.1, from coordinate 14,225 downwards.
AGGGCGGGACACACTTAAGTCTAAGAAACGCCATGTAAACCGTATTTAGTAGGATTAGGGGATGGGCAATTCTTTTTCTGCATTTCAAACTGCAGAAAAAGTATTAAACTAAAGTCGATATTAGAAGCAATGGGTGAATCCAACTACTGGTTTGGAATGGAATTCACGCCCAGTAAAAATTTGAAATAGTAGTTTTGAAAACTCAGTTTTACAGATCTTGGTGATATTTTAGGGGCAAGAAAGGTACGTGTGCCTTCAAGGGTATTTTTAGAAATTTTAGTCGTATAAATGTGATTATAGTCCATATTTGTAGTTAGGGTTAGGATTGAGACTCATAGACTGTCTCCAATCTATTTTCTGAAGAGCAGATAGAAATACGAACCCCCTCCCCTCCCCCACGCTACCTCTTTAAATTTTGTAATTGAAGTTTCAAAAATACTACAGAGGACAATTTTTGATGCTGTTACCGGATGGGGTGTTCTGGAGCTCTCCCCTGGAAAATTTTCGAAATTGAAGTTCTAAAAATGAAGTTCTTCTGCAATACTCCGTGGTATTAAAAAAAAAAAAAAGGATTCTCCCACTTAAATATTTTGAAATAGTAGTTTTCAAAACCAAAATATTAACACTCTTTCATGATATTAGAGAAAGGTGGTCGGAGGCCCTTCTTCGAATATTTTCCAAAATTAAAGTCTTAAACACATGAGTGTAATTATATTCAGTAAATTACACATGAGTGTAAGACCATATTTGGTAACGTTATGGACACTGCAGTTTTTAAAAAATGAAGCTCCAAAAACGCAATTTTAAACGATTTTCGATGTATTTAGATGATTAGAAGATCTCCCCTGGAAATTTTGCGAAAGTGAAGCACAAGAAACGAAATTTGAGGTACTCTGTAATAACTTTAGCTGGAGAAAGGGCTTTGGAGAATAAAAATTTTAAAGACTGATAAAAGAAAAAATGAAAACGAAATAGAAAAAATGAAAAAAAAAAGAGGGGGAGATATGAAAGAAAAAAAAATGTGCGAGGATGGGGGGAAGGAGGCACACAATTCGCCGCCAATATTCTGAAGCTGTTGAAAAATTTAAATGTCAATATTTCTTTTTAAAAGAAATTTCGATTTTTTTCCCAACATTCTTTTTTTTTCGTAAAATAACTGCGTTTTAGTCGGGGGGCTACGGGGAAGAAACTGCAATTTGTGAAAAAATTATGAAACTCAGCTTGCTTATAGACATTGTATAAACAAAAATTTTAGGAAGGGGAAGCATTCCAAAATCCCCCCCCTCCCAAAACCCCCCTGGCAGCCATTTTTGGTCCAAAACCAAAAACGGCGATTCTTTTAAAAATTTTCGTTATTATAATTTTTTTAATCATTGGTTGTGTCATTCCATGGATGTTTATTACATTTTTTACTATTTAGAACTCCAAAAAATGTCTAATTTCAGAAATAACTTCACAAAAAGTGGTTTAAAAAAAAAGATATTGTTAAATTGTGAGTTCCCTGAAGTGAATCCCCCCCCTCCCCCATAACAGAATTACAGCTTTCTAAAGTTGAAGATACATTACATTAGTATTATATTAAAGTAGGGTTCCAATTATCCGAGCTCTAATTGCCCGAACTGTCCAATTATCCGGTCATGATGCCCCTCGTTTTAAATGACTGAGCACGCATAATTGAAACTATTTGCGAAGGGTATAATCAGTGGCGGATGGGGCAACATGAAACGGCCCTGGCATTTATAAGCCAGCCGGCCCCTTAAGACTTGCTTCTTGTCCCTCAAGGACGCTCCCAACGTCCTTGAGGTTTTTTTTTTCAGATGTAAAAGATAGAGCGAATATATCTACTAGTTTTAGTAGGGAGTCAACATTAGAATTTGAGTATTCAAATTAGGAGAACTGCGTTTACGAATGCGGAGAAAAAGAATCAATAATTCGAACACCTGCATAGTAAAAAGTAATATTCGTGCAGATGATGTGAGGGAGGGGAGGGAGGGTTCATGGGCACTCCCCCGGAAAATTTTCAAAATTATAGCTTCAGAAACGCATTGTTAGACTTTTCAAATGATCTTGGGCGATGTTGCGGGAAGGAGCATTTGAAGAATTCCCCCAAAACCTTTTCAAAATCAGAGCTCCAAAACGTATGTGCAAGCTATGTTTGGAAACACTAGGAGAGGGGGAGAAAAGAAGGGGTTTAGGAATTCTTTCTAGGCAAAATTGCTCAATTGAAGTTCCCAAAGCGCCTATATAGGCGACAGTTGACGCTCTTTGGCTGGAAGGTGATGTTTTTTAAAAGTGTAATGTTCGTGCAGATAATGGAGGGGGGGGGGGGGCACTCCTTCCAGAAAATTTTCGAAATTGTAGCTTCTAAAACGTACTGTTAGACTATTTTTAGGTGATCTTGGGGTGATATTTGCGGGAGAGGATACTAGGAGGGAGAAAGGAGGGGTTCAGGAACTCTTTCTGGGCAAAATTTCTCAATTGAAGTTCCCCAAGGGCCAATTTAGGTGACAATGGACGATCTTTGGGAATGGGGGGGGGGCTATGTTTTTTGAAAGTTTGTTACCTATAAATTGCCCCCCCCCCTAAAGTCAGTATCTGAAGGTCTCATGTGCAATAACGATTGATGAGGAACTTTTCATGCGCTATCGCGTGAAAAGAGAACGAATAATTTTGATGAACGTTTTTAAACTACCTTTGACAATGTTAATGAGAGCAAAGATCCGGTGCCCCCCCTCCCCTCCGGGATTTTTTTAAGAAATAGTTTCCTTAAAAATGCATTCTAGATTATCTTAGGTAATGTTTGGGAGAGAAGAGGCTCGAAGTTGCGCTGTCCAGGAATTTTTTCGTAATTGAAGTCTAAAGGAAGGGATATTAGGTCTTTGATAACGTAAAGGGAACCGACAATTACTGAAGCTTAAAAAACGTTATTTTCGTCGAATTCAATGACATGAGGGGGAGAAATTTTCGGGACATAATTTGGAATTAAATCCTATAAAATTTTCGAACAAAAATTTTTCGAAGTTAGCTTTTAAAACGCAGTTTTTGTCGATCTTTGGTAATGTTACTGGGTGAAGCTGTTCGGGGACCTTCCTTCGGTAATTTTTCGAAATTTGAATTCTAAAACGCAGTCGTAGATTATATTCGCTGATGTTACCAAGGGTTCAGGGGCTCTTCTTAGAAATCTTTTCGGGATTGAAGCCCTAAAAAAGAAATTTCTTACCATCTTTGGTGATACAAGGGTGAGGAGAGATTTGATGACCTCTGAAAATCTTCTTAATTGTAGTCCTAAAAACGAAATTTTAAATGATCCTTAAAGATGGGGTGGAGGTGCTTCTGCAGGATTTGGGTGATCACTCTCCTGGAAGCTTTTCGAATTTCGAGTCCTAAATACAAGACGTAGGCCATCTTTGGTAACGATAGTCAATAGGAGATGGGATGGGGTTCTGATTTAGAAACTTTCCCTGCACTCTTTCAAAATAAAAGTTTTAAAACTCGTTTTTAATCTACCTTGGAGGTGTAAAATAAATGGTAGGGCTCCAGGATCTTTCTCCCTTCCGCATGCTTTGCTGACACCCTATCATTTTATTAACTTATTGATACAAATGTTATGGAAAAACCTCCCCGCAGTATTTCTTTTCCAAAACCATTTTAGTTCTTTGCTTTTTTTTCATAGTGAAACTTTAAATTTCCAACCTGATGTTTGAATCTATTTGAAATTAAAGAGTTTGAGATTCCTTAAAATATTTTTTTTAACATTTTGGACTGATGTGGCACTTTTCAGGGACACCAGGTCTTCTCCCAACTTTATTTTACTTTAAATATTCTCCAGCTAGAATATCGCAATAAAGTTTAGTTTCACTTTCGTTTTATACCTTCAAACACTTAGTATCCATTTCGTTACAATGTTTTAAATCTCCCTTACTGCATTTTAACTTTTTTTTTCTTTTTAAAACATGCTTCGGCGACCCCTATGAAACCGCCATAATTATCTAGCTATTCATTCATTGTATTAAAGTGAAATTTATCATAGGTTTTACTATATACTGAATACTTTTTTGGTTGATTTTCTTTTTTTTTTAATTTGTCAGAATGTCGCGAAAAATTTCTGCTGCCTTTAGTTAGGTAAATTATAATAAAGAACCGTGGATGTTCCTAAATAATATTTAAAGGTTTAATTGTTTAATATTCAAGAGTTGCATTTTCGTTCAAAATTTTGTTGAGAAAATATTTTTTGTCACGAGAATTCCACTTGGTATTTAATTTAATTTTTTTAAATACTGAGAAGGATTTTTTTTTTACTTTGCTCATCCCTAAATTAAAATTGGCAGCCACGGTTCTACGCCTCCCCTGGAGGCGGCTCTGCCTTTACGTGTTCATTGTCCCCTACAGACTATGCGATAGTAAAAGGAGATGGTGGGGTTATCGGACTTTCACAGATTCAACTGCGTTAAGAAGATGGGCGTTGGATGATCTTCAAATTATCGATTTAATTGCACAGTTTGATAAAGTTACCTCTGCTGATTTAAAAAAACGCTGTATATGCGCAATTAGGAAATTTTAAATTTCCAAAGCATGTTTTCAAGAAAGGTCTTGAAGAGAAATGGCTAAACATGAGAATCCATTTTTAGAGTCATCGAAAGAATTGTTCTCATTGGAGACGAATGTAGCAGTAGACGACGAATATGTGGAGCAACTGTTGAAGATTCGGCAAGTTGAGGAAAACAAACAGTGCAACAAATTTATAGAGAAAAGAGTTGTAACTCAAAAGTCACTTTATGTTCACGGGTAGAAAAACAATTACTTTTTAGCGTTTCATTTTTCCAGAAAAATCAGTAAGTCTGCTCTTTTACTGAAAAGATTAAAATCCGATACAGATTCGTTTCGTAAGCTTTTCATTATTTGCAATACCGTAAATTTCAACCTAGTTGAATTTCTCCTCTATGAAAATCAACCTCACCCTCCATCGATTTCAATAAAAGGAGCTCTTTCAACGGGAAATAAGTCTAGTTAATAACATTCCTGCTCAGTGATTTAAATTATAGTATTCTTACTGATGAAAACAACTCGAGAAGAAGAAAACGAGTTAAGATGGGATGATGAAGATGCAAATGATGAATGCTAATTTTAAAATAAGTGTGATGGAGATACATTGTGACACCATATTCTCAGATGGTTCTTTCATCGTTCACATAAAACGACTTAGGACAGAAAATTTTTCGGTGGAGTATCTGCATTCTTTTCTGGATACAACAAGTAAGACATATAAGAGGAATAAGAGAAAGATATTATTTTAGAGAAAATGGTTTGCTTTCTAAGAACTGGTTCAGTTTCTACGAAACGCAGATAAGACAGAATTGTTTTCCATGATTGCACTAGCTATATTGTCTTATGTTTGCTCTTAATGATGTGACGGTGATTTTCATCGAAAAAGACATCTCTAGTGCCATAAAATCACGAGGAAACTTATTTCTGGATCTTCGTTCATGTTTTGCATGCTGCAATACGAGGACACATGAGCATATTCGTTGGAACTGTTGACAAAAATGCTTCCATCAGCTGTACAAAAAGGGGATAAAGAAGATTTTGGAGCTGGAAAACACTTTCGACTTATACTAGTCCAAGACTTGGCGTACAAATTCGGTCAGCAAAAATCAGTTATTCTAAGAGAATTCCACTCATTCTCAGGAATTCATTCAGCGGAACTCTCATGGTTACCTCTTTTCTTGCAGGTTGGAAAAAAGTGACGATGTGGAAATGATGAAAAGACTATCCTGAAGTTATTGGTGTACTTTCATATATATATATATATATATATATATATATATATATATATATATATATATATATATATATATATATATATATATATATATATATATATATATATATATCCTAACCTAAAAAAAATGCACACCTAATTAAAAATTTCAAATATCTTAGCAATTCTTTTTGCTACTACTCGTCTGCATGCAACTTGCCGTCCGTAAATGAAGCTGGAAACTGTTTTTCCGCCAGCGAACAATGATCAATGAATAACTTGCCTTAGGGCTTCAGGTGTGGGAGATAGGTTATTTAGTGCTTATCAAGGTGGACATCAGTGGGGCAGTATGTCCAAAAATTTAGCCTTAACTTTAATTTATGATTGGGGTTTTACAGTAACTGATGAAAAGCACGTTCTTATTTGTTTGAGTTTACCCGAAGTTTCAAGTTCTTGCTGAAAGCGAATTTACTTTATGCAAGGCAAGTGTAAAAAAAAACTGCTCTCAAATAACTTGTGAGTGCTTCAAAAATGAACTGATCTAAACACCCATGTGTAAATACTGAACGGAAAATGTTATGTACTTGTGTAAATTACTTGTAAATTCAAACGTTTTAAATTGGATTCTATATAATCGTTGCAGGCATCACTTAAGCAGATTTGTATTAAAATTTAGTTGTAGTTTTTGTAACAGTGAATTATATTTCAATAAATAACAACTTTATTAATAGTAAAAATATTGCTAGCTTTATTAACATAGCACTAAACTTCTTATTATAGTAATTAAATATTTCCGTGTCCTTCCCCCTTATTTCAAGTGCACATATGACTGATAAAACTGCAGAATGTGAGTGAAACTCCCAAAAAAATTGCGTACTTCATTTCCAAGTGTTTTTTTTTTTTTTTACCGATAATGAAAATTGATTTTGTTTTAACTAATCAAAGTGCTATATTTATTCTTAAACAACAATTCAAATGTTTTTTTCAAGTTTTGAAAAATTACTAGCTTTGTTTATGGTTTTTAATTTCTAGTCTTATTCTTAGTTCTGTTATCAATTTTTAATAGTAAACTTAAAGCATAGGTTCGGATTTTCTGATGTTTTGGATTTCTGGGGTTCGGACTATTGGGTTCTACGGTAAATGAATTGATTTTCCTTAACACAGTGCATTAAAATGCATAAAAAACATTTCTCAAACGACTCCTCAAGAAATGTTAGACTTTGATTAATTAAAGTTGTTAAAAACTTTATTTTTTTTTTTAAATTAATTTTAAAATTAGGAGGTTTAGAGATATTTTGATGACATTATACTCTTTAGTAAGCATAATAGAACTCCCAAAAGAAGATACAGTGGGTATTTTTCAAAAAATAGAAGAAAAGTAGTTTTGGATTTTTGACCAAAAATGACTGCCAGGGGGGTTTGGGGGGGGATTTTGAATTGCCTCTTCTTCCAAAAATGTTTGTTAGTACATTGTCTACATGCATGCCAAGTTTCATGATTTTATCACAAAATGCAGTTTCCGACTTTTTTTCTACCATAGCCCCTATACTAAAGTTGCTGATGGGGGATCTCCTCCCACTACGATATATCTATTTTAGCTTCGTTTAAAACAAGCTCTCTTCCTTTCAGTAAAGAAGAAGACTTCTTCCTGCACAGTTATACTAAAATCTTCAGATTAAACAGTCAAACAGTGTAGCAATGAGGAAAAAACGATTATTTAACTGTAAAGTTAAGAATCAACATTTTAAAACGCTTTGACAATTTAACCATCACGAATTATAGAATTGCTGCAGCACAGCTAAAAATTTCACAACCATTATTTAGTAAGGTATTTAAAACCAGCTGATGCGCGCATCACGTGACTTCCTTTTGCGCCATCCTAATGATAATAGCGCCTTGGAGTAAGCAAGGAAGCACTAAATATTTTCACCCCTAGTGTCCTGCGAATCGAAGCAAAAAAAAAAAAAAAAGTTTTACACAGATTCATTTCCCCATTGTTGACAATTTTAATGTGATTCAGTGACTAACTCTTTAAATATCACCAACATCGACCGAATTAAAACCTGATTTAAAAATTAAAAAAAAAAAATCGCTAAATTTTTCGCCAAGTTTGCGACAAAACTTGGCGGACAAAAGCTCGAAGATATAGCGCCAAGTGTTTGATAATTATAACACCACTTGAGTTTGCATTGAAATCAACAATGATTTCCTCCCAAAAAAAGTGTAAAAGATCCCCTTAGGAACATCCAAATTCAACCAAAAGGGAAGGTGCACAACTAAACACAACTAGGAGGCTACGTACCGAATTTCAACTTTCTAGGACATGCGGGTTTTGAGTTATGCGAGATACATACGTACATACACACATACGTACGTACATACATACGGACGTCACGAGAAAACTCGTTGTCATTAACTAGGGGATCTTCAAAATGGGTATTTCGGGTGCCTGTACTTTCTTAGGCATATCCACTTGAGGTCGGGTCGAAAAAAAAAAAAAAACTCAACACCCATTAGGGGATGAGCAAAATGGAAATTTAGGACAATTTGAGTGATTTTTTTTTGAATATATTTTTTACTTCTTTTTTGTAAAAGGAAGCAAAAATTGAGAGATTGAAAATACAGTGAAGTTAAATGAAAGTGCAAACAGCAATCAAATCCGCTTTGGAAAAGATGAAGTTGAATCTGGTTTGAAACTGTGGTTCACGAAAAAGGATGCGTTTGATAACGGTTCATTAACGTGGCACATAGCAGAAGATCTTGTTTTAAAGATGGGTAGACAAAACCTTTGTAACTTCGGACGGATAGTTTAAACTTTTTTTTTTTTTTTCATCGATTAATGATTAATTTGAATTTTGACATCTGGAATTCATTTTTTTTTTCGAAATCATGTGTGTGTTTGTGGCTGTGTGCAGGCATGAGTGTGTGTGTGGGTGTAGGATACGGAAACAACCTGGAGACTTTTCTCTGGAGGAGCAGCATCGGGAGGGGCCGGTCGACGGTGGTGCTGCAAAGGGACGCGGGGGGGGGGGAATCATAGGAATTCAAAACAGTCAAACGAGAGCAATAAAAAATGTGTTTTCTCAAAAATTCCTTTCTACTAAATTAGTTATTTATGATTTAAAACTGCGTTTAGTTGACTCATTGCAATTTTAATTTGCACTTGAAAAGTTAAATGCTCCTTAATGGAAAAAAAAATCACTATTTTATTACGTCTTGGATTCGTTTCGGTTATTCTTATCAAATCGAGTTCGTCCCTAAGTTATCACATTGAGAGGCGCCAATTGTATTTGTTTAAGTTCATTATGCTATTACTTTTTTAGGGTTCCTTTTCATAATAAAAAAATGAAATTAAAATTTTCAACTCAAAAGTGGGGTCCAATGAAAAATGCTGCTATACAGTTTGATTTAGAAACAAAAAGTCAACTGACGCTTACCCAGGACCTAAACTTTAACACATTTTATCAAAATTTGAAGCTGTCAATTTACCTCCTGTGCTTATCCCTGTTTCATATGCGCGCGCAAAATTATAACAGCAATCTAACTTTGAGTCGATTGAAAAGGAAAATGAGACAACTGAACTAAAAAGAAAAGGGTTTTAGCACTTCGCGAAACATACAAAGAAAAACTAGTAATTATGGACGAATATTAATTGAAGTGAGGCAATTTTTTTTCTAAAAGAAAACGGGAATTTTATTTTGCACACTCCAGATTTGGGAAACATTTTCAGGATAATACTGGAAAAGGATTTTTCGAAATTAAAGCTTGAGATTAAGCAGAATATTAAACGTAAATAAAGCTTGAATTCAAAAGTAATATTTTTTTTGAGAAAGATATTCGACGCGATCGCGAACTAATAAATTTAAACAATGAAAAGCAAGTGGTACCAGAGAATTAATATTAAGGAACCCCCAGAAATTCAAATTCATTTTAAATCTGATACAAAAATATTTCTGGTCCTGAAAAAAACGAATAACTGAAGGTGTTTTATTAAGGTATTCGAAATGGGAAGAAAAAGGGAAACAATCAACTGTGCAGAAATTAATTGGTGTACAATGAAAAATTTTCACAAACCCTTATTGAAATTAGTAAAAGGAAAATTTTTATTCAATTTTTTTGTTTTTGGAACATGGAGTGTGCAAGAAAATTTTTGAAGTGATGCTTTAAATTGTGGCTTTAACGAAACAAAAAGACTTAGTAAAAAATAAAGGTTCACGCGCTCGCGATACGAATATCTTCTCAACTGAAAAGAAAAAATAGTAAGTATGGACGAGTATTAATTGAAGGAAGCCATTTTTTTTTTGAAAGAAAACGGGAATTTTATCTTGCACACTCCAGATATTAGAAACATTTTCAGGAATAAACTTTAAAAGGATTTTTCGAAATTAAAGCTTGAGATTAAGCAGAATATTAAACGTAAATAAAGCTTGAATTCAAAAGTAATATTTTTTTGAGAAAGATATTCGACGCGATCGCGAAATAATAAATTTAAACAATGAAAAGCAAGTGGTACCAGAAAATTAATATTAAGGAACCCCCAGAAATTCAAATTCATTTTAAATCTGATACAAAAATATTTCTGGTCCTGAAAAAAACGAATAACTGAAGGTGCTTTATTAAGGTATTCGAAAAGGGAAGAAAAAAGGGAAACAATCAACTGTGCAGAAATTAATTGGTGTACAGTGAAAAATTTTGACAAACCCTTATTGAAATTTTGAAAAGGAAAATTTTTATTCAATTTTTTTGTTTTTGGAACATGGAGTGTGCAAGAAAAATTTTGAAATGATGCTTTAAATTATGGCTTTAACGAAACAAAAAGTCTTAGTAAAAAATAAAGGTTCACGCGCTCGCGATACGAATATCTTCTCAACTGAAAAGAAAAAATAGTAAGTATGAACGGATATTAATTGTATTTTGCCAGATTGTTTTTTTTTTTTTTGGAAGAAAACGGAACTTTTATCTTGCACACTCCAGATACGGGAAATATTTTCAGGAATATACTTTAACAAAGTTTTTTTTTTTTTCCTCGCACTTGCGAACTTATAAGATTTAACCATACGAAGATATTGATACTATTGAAACAAAATTAAAGATTGGACAGTCGATTTCGTTCTAAAAAAAATATTTTCCCCTCTTGCAAAACCTTTACGTGAATTGTAACTTGTTCATCTGAATTTATTATTGACTTTTGAGAACACATAAGTGCTGCGTGTTATTTTTACCAAAGCATAGTGTTCTTAACCTGGTGAAAATCATTTCATAAAACACATTGTACTTTTGCCTAAAATAATAAAAATGCCTCGAGGGCCATTTTGCTATTCAAACCTTTTTTTTAAACCTATTTATTAAAGGTAATCTAATTATTCGTATTCGTGTTCCTGCTGTCTAAATATTTTTAACGATTTGGGTTAAAGAAAAGTTTTTCGACATGACTTTCAAAAATTGGAAGATATTTTCAAATTGAACATTTTAGAAACCTTCAAGTTTTTTTAATGTTGCTTATAACAAACTTGCTAGTTTAGCATACAGTTAAAAATAGAAGCTGAACATCCGAGGTTTCTTGCTAGTGCGAAAAGTTATAATCTGAACTCAGCATATCTGATTCATTGCTATTGAGGTGATTGAAGAGACATCCTTGATGGCCTGTAGGTTCAGTTGCGAGCTAAGGGCTAAGGGCTGCCACTTAAATAGCAAGTCTGTTGCCTAGAACGACCTTTTTTTTAAATTTTGTTTTGTAAATTTTTTCTACAAAAGGTGAGAAATAGTGTTTCCCTTTCTGCAAATTAATTTCAGAATTCAATCAAATTACTATAAATAGTTTCTAGAACACGTTTTTATTGTATAAACGGGTTTTTTTTTCATAAAAATATTTTTTTCGTACATACTTACAATATGTAGAAGGTGTAAATAAGTTTTGATACTAAGTTGACCTGCTTTTTTTAGCAGTAAGCACTTGAACGTAAGATTCATTGACTAGAAAATATGATCTAAGGTCCAAAAAGAATATGTATAGCATCTAAAGTAGGTAATAAGGTACTTTTTTAATCTCAAACGTGCATTTATCTGCGACCTTTATTGCATAATGGTAGAAACAATTGTTATTGGTAAGGAATAACATTTAACAGTTTTTATGTTCGCGAAAGTATACAGTCGAAATTAGACCCCTTTTTTCCTTTTTTTTAAATTTCGAGACACCCCTAAAATTTTTTTAAAGCTGAAAACATGTTCGTCGATTTAAAATGAAAGTATTTTATTTTTCTTAGATGAGATAGAACGTGGCCCCATAATATACGAATCAGCTGAATGCAACTCTTATTGCTTTTAAAAACTTTTAATTGATTTACTGGTTAAAAATACGATTATTTGGCTCGAGAAACCATATATTTAGAAATCAAATCAAATGCAACTATCCTTAAATTTTTTGGAGGCTTTGAGAACATTCAAAACTTTTTTTTTTAATACTAAAAGGGAATTATCCTTTTTGACACTTACGGTAAGAAATAAGTGTTGGTTTTATATTTCCTTTCTGTTTTCTTGACGCAAAGGTTTAATGTTTTATTTATATATGTATATCTATGTATTTTATTTGTAAATTTCTAAAAAATAAACGGATGCTGAAGTAAACCAAAAAAATAAAAATAAAATTACATAAAAATATTATTTAACTGCTCATTTATCTTTAACAAATAGACATAATTCATTTGAGTCAATTAGTGAATGCGCTTTATTTAAATTGCGTAAACATCAAGTTATGCTTTTCGCATTTTTTAAGATTAAATTTAAGTTAAATTAAGACATACACCAAATAGCCAAGGAAAAAATAGCAATTGAAAATCATAATTTTCTTGAGTTCAAGATACTAAATTTTTCAACATCTTTTTGCCGTATGGATTCATAATCATAGAAATGAAAAATGAGACAGAAAATAAAAAAAAGAGGATTTTTTTCGCATTTGCGAACTGAAAACTATGAATTATTAATTTTAAAGAAAATTACTTTTTTCGCGATCGTTAAATTTTAGTGCTAATCTGGTGGAAGAACTTATTTTACTCCCGTGTAACTGTTTTTCTTTTCTAATTACAATGTTCATCAAACTGTTTTTTGGTTAAATATTACTTTAACTTTTGTCTTGTACTGAATGCCAAAAAAAAAAAAAAAGATTTAGACCTGCTTTTATTTTCTGAGGAAATATATTTAGACAAAAATAACAGTTTAATCAGGATTAGAATATAATTATACAGCGCATACGTTTGAATAATGTAATGCATTATTTTAAAACAGAGAAACAGTCCGAGAGCAAACAAAATTTTTTGTCAAGCTGAGTAAAAAATCTTCTTGACAAACTCTCCTAAATATATATTTAATAAATATGAAAACATATTATAAAAAGCTCACCGTATGGATTCTTCACAATATTAATGCTGGAAATAGTCAACTTACAAATTTAAGAGATTCATGAGCTAAGGCAAACATAAATAAATTTGAAAACAGACATACATAAATTAATATACAAACTTAGTTGGCAAATAAATTGCGAGGAAAGGATGATCATTTCATCCATCCCCAGGTACCACACTTTTTTCAGACACATAAAACATGAAATTAAAATTGCATTCCACGCTCTTAAGTCAGTAAGTTGAATTGAAAAACCATCAAAAATACATTTATATTCCTGTGAGCAATGAATACTGTTTTTTTTTTGGCATCGTAGTGGCTAAAAGTTATTTCAGATAGGACGGTTTTTACACCTTTGGTAAAAACCCTTTTTGTGGGAGGAGCCTTCTGTATTTTACTAAAGTACCAACTTTTACTGTGTAGAAGTACCACTCACATTCTCTTTATTCGGTTATTGGGTGAAGTAGGAAAAATCAACTTTGCGTACGTTTTTGAACATTATCCTCATTTTCTGTGACTTTTCTGGACTCTGAGGAAAAAAAAAACTCACCATTCATTCGGGTGTGAGCGAAATGGAAATTAAGGCCGATTTTTGAGTGAAAATTTTTTCGCGAATACAATAATACTTCCTTTTTTGTAAAAGGAAGTAAAAAGATGAAATTTTAGAAAAAGGACAGAAAGGGTTTATGCTTCAATATGGAGACATAGTTCCTGCAATCTTAACAGATCAAGGAAAAAGAAACATTTTTTATCCCATCATGCAGTTTTAAAGCCTGATTGTGTAACGCAGCTAAAGTCGGTGTTCGATGTTTCAAGTAAAACTTCGACATGGGTTTTAGTAAACTCTGTTTTAGGTGTTGGCCCGATTGTTCAGTGGGAATTATTTTTAAAAATTGTTGAATTTTCTCATACATGAGTTTGTCTTCACTGCAGACATTGCTGAAATGTAGAGAGAGGTGCTGGTGTCTGAGGAAGATCAAAACTATCAGTTCATACTATGAAGAAACAATTATAGTCTCAAATGCAGGAATTTAAACTGCGTTTCGTAACATACGGAACTGCATCCGCCCTA